>NW_019154096.1:71592442-71820400 GCF_002288905.1 Enhydra lutris kenyoni | reverse complement strand
GTGGAAGGAGGCCAACCCTTGGCCATTTCAGGGTCCCTGCCAGGTGGGGTTCAAGGGGGAACAAGAAACGGGCTGTCCTTCTTTCCTTGTGCTGCCTGGGGTACCTGCCCCACCAGGCATCACGGGGTCCCACGTGAGGGGCACAACCCACAGCCACGGTGGCTGGGCCCGAGGAGGGGCACCCAGAGCTGAGGGCACCAGGGGCTCAGGGCTGCTTTCCAAGCTCATGCTGCACACCACACCCCCCACTGGCACACTTGGGGTTGGGGGGGCACAAAAACGCCTCCAGCACCGAGCACCGCTAGCGGCGAGTGTGCCCTTTTGTGGAAACTGAGTCTTCATAGATGTAATTGAGAATGTGGGGAGGAGATCATCCTGGATTTGTGGTGGGCCTGAAATCCAGAGAGCGGTGTCCTTACAAGGGAAGGGAGAGGAAGCTGAGCACAGAGGTGACACGAGTGACGCAGCCACCAGCCACAGGATGCCAGGGACTGCCGGCCACTATCCAGAAGCTGCGAGAGGGACAAGGAACAGGCTCTACCTCAGAGCCTCGGCGAGTGGGGGCGGGAAGGGGGGAGAGAAGGGGAGAAAGTAGGAGAGGAGAGTGGGGGGAGGGTGGGGGAGGGTAGAGCGGAGGGTGCAAACCCCAAAGACACTTTGATCTGGGACTTCTGGCCTCTGGAACTGTGAGAGAAAACATTTCTCCTTCTGAGTATGTGATGTTGTGGCAGTCCTAGGAAACGAAGACATCTTCCCACCCTCTCACTGCCCCCCAGTGACGCCCGCCTGTCAGCTTGGGGGCCCTAAGGTGAGGAGCAGTTAAAGAATCTAAGGGCGGGCGCATCCCAATTTCCTCTCCGGCTCGGCCTCGCTATGTCTCCCACGGGAAACCACTCGCCCGGGCCTGGTCTGTTAGAGGGAACTGGGCAACATTTCCGTGTTGATGGTCACACGCTAAGGAACACACAGGAAGAGGGACAGCCTGCCACTTCCTCGACCCAGTAAAGGGAAATAGACATTCCTGCCGCAACTCAGAGAGGCTTTGTAAAAACAAAACCTGCGCCAATTCAAAACACCCCCTTAACCATTTAAGCAGCAAGTCGAACCTTCCCATTAGCTTCCATCTTACGAGCAGCCACGATAACGAAGGAAATGTTCTTGAAGCCCCCGGACAAAGAAGGGAGCCAGACAGAGAAGAGGGAAGGGCCAGATCTGATACGATTTTAACAAAGGCCAGAAAAGACTCAACCCTTCCCAGAAAAGAAATCATAACCACACGTATTGCCAAGATCCAAAGAAAAAAAAAATTTATTTACAATAGAGAATTTTATTCGAAACATGCATTTTTTTTTAAAACAAATCAGCAAATGCAGATCAAGTTTACACTCCTTAAGGCAAGAGTCCCTGTGTAAGCTGTACATGTTCATGTTAAATCCAAAAGACACTCACCCTGGGAACTCATGTACAAAGGGCAAGGCCAAGGTCAGCGACTTGTCTTTTATTAGAGAATCAGACAATCTCCCTGATACAGGAACTCTGAGGTCAACTTGCTATGAATTTATACTAAGAAAATGCAAACCAATAGCAAGAAATTCTGATAGTCTCCTTAGTACTGCATACAATCAAATCAACGTTATTTAGAAAGGAAATACAGTAGTGCATACGAAAAAGTGAAGACAGAGCCTGTCCGACGTAACCGGAGGGACAGCAGGGAGCCGACGGTCATATTGCACGCAAGGGTCAAGTCCAAACATTTGGTTCAAAGTTAGCTTTTCCCCATTTTGGCAATCAGTTCATCACAAATCTTGGTGAGTTCCTCTATCTCTTTATTCTGAAAGTGAAGACAAAAAAGAAAGAGGTTGCTGAATCTCCTTGCTGTTGGAAATCAAGCCCATCGGAATGAGCTTTGGGCTCTTCAGGGGTGTGGGGCCCTCCAGGCTTCTGGGTCCCCCCTAAAATTATCTAACGCAGGGAGAGAAGCGACATGGACACACATCATCTAAGCACACATCCCAACTCTAGCTGTGACCTTGAGCAAGTTACACAACCTTTCTGAGCCCTGGTGTCCTTATCTCTACCATGTGGAGGATGGCGTCTCTCTCTCTCTGAGAAGGGAGTGAGGTCGGAAGGTAAATAAAGCTCCCGAGCACAGTGAC
This sequence comes from Enhydra lutris kenyoni, assembly GCF_002288905.1. NCBI lineage: Eukaryota > Metazoa > Chordata > Mammalia > Carnivora > Mustelidae > Enhydra > Enhydra lutris. Next base: position 71,818,244 of record NW_019154096.1, on the reverse strand, counting down.
CAGTGCCGGACAAAGGCTTCACTGGTTTGGGTTCGCTTGTATTTGCCTCCGAAGGATGTGGACACAAAAGGTTGCTCCCGGGTGAGCTCTTGGGTGGTTTACTTGAGAAACTTGAGAAACCACCAGGAGGGGTAAGCGATTCTACTTGAATAGGGTTGCTGGCATTATTTAGAGGACCCCCAATGAGGGGGTGCTGTGGATACAGGGGAGTCGAGCAGGGAGATGGGGGTAGATGAAAGATGACGTCAGGTGCTCCTTGCGCCAGGTCCTGCCCATGCCCGGAAGCAAGGGAAGCCAACCACACGCTCATCTCGCACCAACGATCTGGAAACACCGTCGACGCTCTAAGTACTGGGATCCAAAGGGCTGAGTCCATTCCGAGGCAGGTCAGGCTTTGCTCCGATGCAGATCCGCTTCAACCACCAGTGTCGAACAGTGCTCTTCAAAGAGGCTAGATCTTTCTGGTATCCCAGGAACCTACTGCAGTCAGTTTTTTGAGGTCCCTGCAGAAGGTGAGTCTTAGCCACAGCCCTCTCCCCTGGGACTGTACTGATGCCCTTCCTTAGAAACTGTGGAAACTTCTTGAGACACGGTCCCGCCCGGAACCATGTGTCCTGTGTTTCCAGGCTGGGCTCCGGGCACCACCCGTGACTGTGTCCGTATTGGGAAGAGCCGGGAAGTCCCCAGTAGAAGAGGAACGCAGTCCTCACTGCAGTGCAGCCACCAGCCCCGCCGGAAGAGAAACACCTGGAACAGCAGCTTGGCTTACATCCTTCTAGAGTCTCCAGCTCCAAGAGGCTCGATTCTGTGAGGAACTGAAACGTCTGCTGGAAGACGTTCTGCGGGAACGCGGCTCTAACTGTGACTTCTGGAAGGACTCTTGCCACGACGACATCTGCTGGAGCAGCTGATGGGGACTTTTCAACCTCCCGTGTGCCGGTCACCAAGCTAACCACGCCCCAGGCACTGGCCCTGCTAAGCTCTCACAACAGACCCTTCATGGGACCCCCTCATATTTCCACTTTCCAGTGAGAAACCAAGACTCAGGTTGAGAATTGTGCTTAATTTAAGGTCACACAGCCAGTCAGAAGCGGCAAGCCCGGAGCGTGAAGTCAGGCTGGCCCGGCCCCTGGATGGCTTTGCTGTTTTACTCGTTAAACATAACATCCAGCGACTGATGGCTGAGAGGGACTGTCAGACCCACCAGCTATGGACTCCTGGAGGTTCTCCAAGCTCCATCTCGGCGTGCCAGCCTACCGCCCCGCACACGGCTATCGCGCAGCTCAGCTCCCTGGGTTTCCAGCACCCCAACTGGGCAAAATGCCCAGCGCCCCCACTTAAGGACAGCCTGGTGGGGGGAGTCATACTTCTGAATCTCTTTAAAACAGAGACCGACCCCTCTGTACCACTCAGAGTCCTTTAGGGAGAACGTGTGTGACGAACCCATTGCTCCTCGGTTTCGGTTTAAGACAGAATTATATTTGCAGACCTGTTTGTATCTTTTCTGTTCTCCAAAACCACGCAAGCCACCTTGCCTGCTTCTTTGTCTTTCCGTTGCCCAGAATACTCAGTGTCGCCTTCGTCCGGCGACTGGAAGGGTCTGAACAGGCCAGGTTGCCCAGAAAACATCTACCCTGACTCCGGGTTTAGCTCTATTATTTCAGTGAACACCGGGATGCAGTTCAAACACCATCAGATCCTGACGGAACCGGGAGGGAACAAACGCACCGCTGCCTTTCTCACCTGGAAACATGTGCTGCCAGCTCACTGCCTTGCTGCCCGAAATGATGGGGGAAGGTGGTCCTTACTTTAAATACCGATGGGATGAGCAACGCTCCTGTTTGACAGCCCCGGCTCTGGGCTTGCTGCTTGAACAAGGCTCAGAGCCGGGAAGACCTAGGCAGTCGAAGAGATCCGGCGTATTTGACACAGTCCCGCCTCCTCCCTTCTTTCCCTTTCGAGGGACTCTTCCCGGTCTTCAGGTTTCAGCCTCCAACATGACAAACCCATAAAACCTGAGGTCAAGTGTGAGGCTTGCTCAGGGTTATAACGGACGGCAGGGGGGTAGGGCTGGGGCTCCTGAGTCCCAGGGCTCAGTCCCTGACATCATTTAGGTGAATTGAGAGATACTATGTGCCCAATGCTTGGCCCAAACCCACCTTGGGACCACGGTCAGTCCCCATGGAACCTGGCTGGGTAGGGGCACAGGAAAAGGGCCAGAGGCTGCTGGGCACTTCTGGGTGAGCAGAGGCCATCGGGGAGATACGCTGGACTTCAGATGCCATCTGTCTACAAAGGACATCATCCCCCCCAACCATGACTGCCCTTTAAGGTCCAAATGCACGAGAAATAACACTACCCCAGGCCACCAGACTCTCCGATTACCATCCAAGGGACTCCTAAGACTCAGTAAACCAACCAGGATGCGGTCGCTTCTCTGGAAACTCCCTTTTTAGAAACACACTTAGGGAAGGGGGCTGCCAGGCCCGCTATAATCTGGATTCAGGCTCCCGCAGCACTGCTGGGCGGAAGCGGCTTCTTGTTCGGACACCCAGAGAGAGGGTGTGTGTGGTACACTGGGCGCTAGACCGGAAATCAGGACAAGCTGGAGGGTTCCCCCATCCATGGACGCAGGAGGACGTCTAGGGACCCTTTTGACCCCAGTGTGGCCTGGGGGTTACCCCATTCCCTGAGCAGTAAGCATGCTGGGTACGGGGTAAAGTACTCTGGCACGCTGCAGATACTCAGTGAATGTGTGACGGGTGAAACCTGGACAAGGAATGAACACCGGCCCTAAACCTGGGAGCAGACAGCAATTCCAGGACAGGCAGGAAGGAGGACAGCCTTGGGGCTGGCATTACACAGGATCTTCTAGAGGGAGGACAAGCATAGGCTCCCAAGGTCTAAACCTGTCCCGGGAGCTGCAGAGCACACAGGAGAGCCGGCCTCTGCTTATCTGAGGCTCTGGCCAGACCCCCACCGCCTTCAGGCCTCCGCCCCCCCACCCCGCCCTCGGCTGTTACCTTCTGCTCCAGCGTCCTCTCCAACGCGTCCACACGAAGCTGCTCCTTCCGCAGACTGGCCTGGTAGGCAGCCTGCTCCTGCTGGGCCTTGCCTCGGACCTGCGCGATCTCGGCGTTGGCCCTGAGGAAACAGGGTTGGGGGTGCTCAGAAATGACCCACCTCCCCTGTAGACCCCTCCCACCTTCCTCCTCCCAGCTCTGGGCAGCAGGCACTGTCTGCCTGCAGCTCCTACCACGGGGGGCCTGGTTCAGGAGCCCACGAGCACCCCCTACGCCAACCCCATTCCCGTGATGTGGAGGTGCTCTGGGTGGGTGTCCTGGAAATTACATGTGTCCTCCGCTTATCAAAATGCTGAGAGGACACTCTTATCACAAGTCACCCTGAAAAACACAAATGGATTATCCACCCTTCCCCAGCCAGTGGGAGCGGTGCCATGGGAGCGCCTGGCCTGCGGGGCTGCTGAGAGGCCTCTGGGGGCTGCCCAGGGGCCACATTACCTGTCCAGCTTCTCCTCCGCGTGCACCTTCAGGGCCTGGTACCTCTGCTCTTCCTTCTTCACGCGGGACAGGTACTCCTGGGCACACTTCTTCAGCACCTCCTCATTCTGACGGGACAGAGGACAGAGGTTGAGCCCACAGAAGAAACACCCCAGGTGCTGGGAGCCCCGAGAACTCCCTGATACCTGCTGAACGCTGGACCGCCAAGTCCTGGTACCTGTACCATCTCCCAGCCTGCTCCCACTTCTCTGAACCCCCGTCCAGCGTCCCGCTCTGCCCCGACATGAACACACCTTGCGGAAACCCTCAAGGACCTCCTTCATCTTCTCGTATCTCCTGAAGAGGTCGGCCAGAGACTTCTCCACAGAGTTCAGGTCGGACAGAGCTTGCTCCTTCTCCAGGACCAGCTGCTGGACAGTCTGGTGGGAGACGGACTTCTCCCTCTGCTCATCCTCTGTCAAGAGACACAAGGATCCACACAATGGGGCCGGGGGCTCCCAACCCGGTCTTGGGGGCAGCCGGGGCCTTATACCCAACTCAAAAGATGTCCAAGCAGCAGGGCATCCCGGACTAGGGACAGACCCACCTCCGAGCCCACCCAGACTCTGCTTCTAGGGAACGACACCTGCGGCCCCAGCATTCCAGGGCTGGGCCCTTGCAGTGCAAGACGGGATGGAAACTAGCCACGGATCTTGAACCTGATCGCTGCAGACCCTTAAGAATCTACATTCGAGGCCCCAGGGAGTCTGGTTGATGGCAACAAATAGATCCGTAAGGGGGGACATCAGACTGAATTCTGAGATGACCAAGATTACAAGGTGCGGTAGTCTGAGCTCCGGGGAGCAGTCCTTTCTGTGTGTGATCAAGGTAAAGAGATGGTTGTTGGGAAACAAAAAAGGTTTCTTCATCCTGAAAACATCCCACAAACCGAAGCCCACATCACAGCCCTGAAACTCTGCTTCGCCCAGAAAATGGACATTTCCTTTGATACAGCAAATGTCAGCTCGGAGAAAAAATGGAGCTCTTTCTGCCAAAGGGAGTTTCTCAGTTACATACAAGAGAATTAATTCTGGCCCAGTTCAGAGTGGTTGATCCTAGTAAAAGGACCACTCTGTCCCCGACCCCAACTCTCTGGGCCGCCACCCGCTGACACTCTCCCCCAAACGGCTTGCTACCAGTTTACATTTATGGGAGAGGCCTTCTCTGCCCACGTCACATGAAGGACCCTCACCCACATGGCACGATCTTTTGTGTGCTGACCCGTTCGTCTCCTGTCTGGGTGGGAGAGGAACCTTTTGCTCCCATCTGTCTGGACCCCTGGGGACCCTGCACTGGACAGTGTGGGGAGGAGAAGACCCCGCTCAGAGCTCTTGGGGGGAAGGAACTCTGCAGAGCTGTCCCTCCATCAGCCCCAGGTCACCTGGGCGGGGATCCTGCGGCCCAGGACTGCCTCCAGGGGCTGGCTGCCAAAGGGCAGATCGCTCTGGAAATGACAGACTTAACAGCAGTAACCAGGGCCCACCCAGCTCTTGCACGTGTCTGGGGCCCTGCTCCCTGTTCTACTCATGTCATGCTCCTAGACCAGCGCTGGGCACCAAACTGAACTTAAGTCCAAACCTAGTCACCTCCCAGGCTCCAGCTCAGAGCCCCGCCCCCCACCCCGGGGTCCTCCCTGCGCACTGGGAATGAAGTCTAAACTCCAGGGACGCCTGGGTGGCTCAGTCTTAAGGTTAAGCCTCTGCCTTCAGCTCAGGTCATGATCTCAGGGTCCTGGGATGAGCCCCACATTGGGCTCTCTGCTCAGCAGGAAGTCTGCTTCTCCCTCTCTCTCTGTGCTCTCTCTCTCAAATAAATAAAATATTTAAAACCAATAAAAAATAAAATAAAATCTAAACTCTAGCTCCACCTGCTCCAGCTATGCTGGCCGGCACACCCCAGGCAGTCCTGCCCCAGGGCTCAGCAGTCCCAGAGCTCACTCGTTCCAGTCCCTGACACTGGGCCACCTCCCCAGAGGAGCCTTCCCGAGCACCCACGGGGAACACCTCCTCCTTACTTTCCAGTCCATTCTCTCGCTAGCAACGGCCAGACGTGCAAGCGTGCTGTCTGCCCAGAATGCACGTTGCAGGAGTCTGTTTTGTCCACTTCTCTATCCTACAGTCTAGGACAGTGCCTGAGTCACAGGATACCCCAACACATCCATGCTGGGAATGATGGAGTGGAGCCCGGCCACGGAGCCTGATCCAAACCCCAAGCCGCGCTCATGACCACATTTCTCCCCCGAGCTCCCTTAGAAGCAGGAGGTGGCTGGAGAGCACCTGTGATGAGCACCGGCCACTGCACCGAGTGCTGAATCACCATCTTGTACCTGAAACTATTTCACACTGTGTGTTCACAGACTGGAATTTAAATAAAAACTTTTTAAAAGAAAAAAAAAGCAGGATGCTGCTGCTTTGGGTTCTTTCCCTTAGATTCCTGATAGACATTGTCCTGTGTCCTGAAGTTAGACCTATTCTTGCCGCATGCTGTGGAGGGAAGTGCCCAGAATGGGGGTGGGGTGGGGGGCACATCCTGGGTTCCAGTCTGACAGGTGTGCGGTGGGGCCGAGACTCTGCATGGGGGACAACTTCCCCAATGACACTGAAGCAGCGGGTCTTGGGGAAACGCCTGGAGAGTCAAGGGCCCAGAAGATGCCTGATGTAACCTCCACCCCTGCCTCTCGGAGCTCCTGCTACCAAGACGGAGGTGGAGGACCCAGGAGCCAGACCCTGACGGCCCCGGTTCCATCCTGGCTCTGACACTTCCCGGCCTGGCCACCCTGGGCAGAGTTTGTAACCTCCCTGAGTTTCAGCCTCCAGAGCTGAAAGAGAGGTTCATGGTATTTCTCTCATGGCATTTGGGGAAAGAGGACATGAAAATGTATATAAAGCCTTCAATATATAGTAAGAACCCAGGATCAGTGACCCGTTATTGACAGCATCACTGTCTCCCCCAAACTGGCGTGATGTCCTACTACAGTGACTTCCAAAGGGGGAGCTTTTAACACACAGTGAGAACCGAACTGCCAGCGGCCGGCTTGCCATTCCTAGGCTCCCCGCAGAAAAGACGCTTCAAAGGTTCACTCGCAACCCAATGCTTATATTTATTCTTTGGGTTTCAACTGCTTCCTTAGTCCTCGGCGCATTCTGGGCTGATCTGAGGCCATGTATACATTTCACTTGGCTCGAAAAGAGCCATTTATCACACGGAGTCCATCTGATTTCCTGGATCTGAGACTCAGCCTGCCTCAGGTTTCCTGTCCTCCCCATAAACGTTTGTAAAAATAGAATTTCCCGGTTCCCAGGATACCAAGGAGGTGCGGCTGCATCGCCAATTTTTGTAAATTACAAATGCAGTCAGGTTCTTCAAATCAGGAAATCAGCCCCGAACTCCAAAGGCTCTAGCCTCAACCACAAAACAATGCCCCTGGAGAGGTTTCTGGCTTTTTCAGGCAAAATATGATTAAACCACGTGGGGGGATGGGGGAGAAATGCAGCAAATACACAAGAGCAAAAGTAACAAAAACAGAAACCAACCAACCAACATGGGATGCAATGGGCCGGTGTCAAATGAGGTGAAAAGCATTTACTTACCAGGCTTGCCTGTTTGTTTTGCAAGCAAAGGGCAAGAAGCAACAGAAAATGGAAGCAAAACAGAGAATCAGAGCAGTTGTTAGGAAAGCAGACAAAAAAAATCAATTGCAACAACCTGGAATGCCAAAAGCACAGAGGTCTCTCTTCGTTCTGAATCCTAAATAGTCAGTATTCGAATTCGGTTTAGTAACATGGCACGAGAGCAGACGATGATGGCAGGACAGATGTCACGCTGGCGTGGGACGTCTGCAAGGGTTACATGAAGGCCAGAGAGCCGGGCAGGACCAGGAGGAGCTCGTGGAGGTGGGGTGGAACCTGGTTTTAACTTCAAAAGGGCTACTGACATTCATCCCGCCCTCAACTGTCAAGCTCCTGGGGTCTGAGTTTTCCCTCTCAACCAGGGCGAAAACCAGAAGAGACAAGGGACCCAAGAGCCACGTGGATGTACCTCCACATACAGAGACTCACGGCCCACCCAGAAAGGAGGCAGGTGCTGCCCACAGCGACAGCGAGTCCCTGCAGTGCCTCAGCCCCATGCTGTCCTTTTACAGGGTGACGAGGACCTCAAAACCTGCGGCAGCCCTCATCAATGCCCTGCAGTGGTGACTGGCGGGATGACAGCCACGGACGTGCCACCTGATGGACAAGGCGTGAGCAGTGGTTGATGCCGACACTGGAGGTACATGAGGATGGGGAACCGGGGGCGGACAGCTGCTGTCCCACTCCCAGAGTGACAGTGCCACTTGCCGCTGGGGACGCTGGAGGGGTCTCCCGGAGCCGTCGGGAGTGCTCAAACACCCCTAAACAGGAAAATGCTCGGAGGGGTGAGATCACAGCTCTTGCGAGGGGCCCTCGGGCCAAACATACCAGGTCTCCTGGGGGGAGGGGCCTGGGGCGCTGAGGGTGGGCGTGCGTGGCCCCAACCGCAGGAGTCAGGGTTCCGCGCACTCAGCGTTCTTCCAACTACTCTCACCTGCAAATACGCTAGGAGGGAATCAGAGCCGAATCGTGTTTTCTGTCCAACAGGGACAGACCACTTGCGCCAGGCAGACACAGCCTGCTCTTTGGTTTTCAAGAGGGAACGTCTGCTTAGCTCCACACTGTCGGTGGAGGCATAACCGACAGCTCTGGGCAGCCTTCTCGCAGGGGCAGAGGCTCGTGCCCTTGTACCCCCATCCCAGTGCTGGCCCAGATGTCCTCACCGAGAGCAAAAATAGCAGCATCGAACTCAGACGCGGAAAGCTCTTTCCAGATGAGCCACTGTAGGTCTGGGGGCATTTGCACAACCCGAGACTCCAGGAGGCCAAAGGCTGTGCTCGGCGCGTCAAACGCGGTAGGTTGGAAGGCATAAATCCTTCTCCCTGACTACGTTTACAGGCAGTTTTGGTTCCAAGAGTTGCATTTTTTATCTCATCTATATGTATTCATAAAGTCTTATACCGATTTAATAAAGAGGCTTCATTTGATAGAAAGCATATACCACGAGCTGATCCTTAGGAATACCCCAACGGGCCTTCTCTGAGATCTGGGAGAAATGGCCTTTATTATAATACATCAAAATTAAAGCCCCTTTGAATAGAAAGCACTCAGCTGTCGGCCTCTTCACCATTCCCAAGCCTGCTCTCATATTTATTCTAGGACAAGCCAGAGGTGTGGTGTGACTTGTATCCAAACGTCTGAGAGAGAGGAGTCCTCCGTTAACCCAGCATCCAGCTTCAACACAGAAACTGGTTTGCGGAGAGCTGGGATTTTTTTACTCCGAAGTCTGTAGGAGTGAATTTTTTTTTTTTTAAACTGGTATCACGGACCTAAGCAGCAAATTAAATAGAGAAACAAGTATCTCCACGCTGCCACCCCCCTGCCAGGTCATAACATCATTTTTCAACAGTGATCTTCAGTGTAAAAACAGGCGTAGAACTTCTGCAGGATCTCATCTCATTATCATTATTTTTTAAAAAAGAGTCAGGTGGGTATAACTCGTGACTTGAGGCCGTCTTTTAGTGCAGACCAAGGCAGCGTTGGTACTGGCTTCCAGGGAATCTGGGTTAAGATGGATTCTGAGTCTGTGTCCATCTCCGTGAGATCAGGTAAATCGCAGGAGGGAGGGGAGAGGTGGGGCGGGCAGCAGCGCTGACATGGGTCCCCCATCCTTGCCCGAGAACCCTGCGTAAGGCTGAGGATTTTGTCACTTGAGTCTAAATCAGAGTTGAGGGATTTGATTCTTAGTCTCTCCCATGAACAAAAAATTCCCCTCAAATGTACGAGGAACTGACCCAAATCTGTTTCCCCATGAGGCTCAATGGTGGCCTTGGAGGTGACCGCCATGGCTTCCCACAGGCATGAATAACGCTAAGGGACATGCTCGCGTGTGTTTCCAAGAGGCCCCCAGGCTCACATTCTGGGATGCTTTGGTCTCTCCCTGAAGGACTTCATGCTCTAAGAGGGGCCCAAGATGAACACATGCAGAAAGTCTAACTTCAAAGCCCAGCCCATAGGTTAGAAGCTTAGGGGAGGGCTGAGCCCACCCGTCACAACACCCACCTATCATCTGAGCGATGGTCTTCTCATACTCTGCCACTATTTTCCTGTAAAAGAAACAAAAACATATCGGGACCATGACAACAGGACGGTTTCTCATTGACACTAGAGCTCATGCGCTGGACAGCAGCAGCCCGACCAAGACACTAGAGGTCAAGTCTTATTTATTTGTCATAGTTGGCTTACCCCTCTAGGTTCACCTCCAACCTCAACTCTCTTCTTCCACACCCAAGTAGGTTCATTTTCCTAGTGCAGGACTCTGAACACACCACACCCGGTGCAAAACCCTCAATGTGTCTCCACTGCCCACTGAGAAAAAAAATAAGACCCACCCCTTCAGCCTGATAACCAAGCCCTCCACAACCCGAGCCTGATCACTCTCATCAAGCTTACCTCCTTCCCTGCCATCATGAACAGAGTGGTTCCATGAGAACAAATGAGTTTTTCTTGGCTCCGGGGTTTCTTGCTGTCATGACCTTCCCTGCTCTATTTCCAACTTTCATTGTCTTAGCTACTCCTCAAAGCCCAATTCAAATGCTATTTCCTCCAGGAAGCCTTCCCCGATTTCTCCTCTGAAATGCATGACATTTTATCTGACTCTTCTAAAACACCTCACACATCTGGTGTCACAGTACACAAGAAGAAGAAGGTCCTCAAGGCCCAGGGCCGCTACTTAGTCACCTGTGTCAGGGGCGGGGTGATGGGGAGATAGCACTTTTTGGACAGCTTCAACAAACTGTAGCTGCACAAAAGCATGAAGATCCCTTGCTTGTAAGACTGCCTCACTGCTGCCCCCAGGCAGAAAGACCCAGGCGTGAAGAAGCCCTCTATCCGAAGTCAACCTTCTGGAAGAAAACTCTCAAAAAAACTCAAGGGTTTCACCTACATTATCCAAGAGTTAGTTATTCTCCATAAGAGAACCAAGAACTGCTAACCACCAACAGAGTCAGGACCAACAGGGCTGGAGGGAGAATTAAATGAGGTTAAAAGGGGCAGTAAGCTAGGCTGGTGCCCCTTAAGGCTTGAACTTACAACGCCAAGATCAAGGGTCACATGTTCTACTGACTAAGCCAGCAGGAGCGCTGAGTGTTACACATAACTGATAAATTATTGGGGAACACTACATCTGACATTAATGATGTACTAGATGCTGCCTAACTGAATTTAAATTAAAAGGACAGTGTCTCACTCAAGGGCTGACCCACAACAAAAAAGGGGACCACACCACGGGCCCACCTGGGTTCTTTCTGAATCCTACACAGAAGCATACCTCCCTGTATCCCTGAATCACAAAGCAGTGATGAACCTTTGAGGCTGCACGGTCTAAAGCCCCCACTGCCATGGACAGAGACGGGACCACAGCAGGTAAGGGGTGTGTCCTTCCAGCGCACGGAGGGGGTGGTGGGGGAGACCTATGCTCCAGAGGTGTATTGGTGGCGCTGTATTTGCACTGTGTTCTCACAGCGAACCCAAGGGCTGGTGTCCTGAGGATCCCCAGAATTGCTGATGGGGATACTGAGGCACGGGGTCACCCATGAACCTTTCTAGGATCGACAAAGGAGCAGAGCTAGGATTCGAATCCAGACATCCACCTCTGGAGCCCTTTCCACCCCAGATGCCTCACAGCCCCGAAGTACCTCACAGCCCCGAGGTGTTGAGATCCACCCTTCTTCCCAGATGAGGCCGGTCAGGTAGAGCTACATGAACACACCCCACAGCAGCGAGGAGGCCGAGCCCAACTGGCCGGGTCTGGCTCCAGAGGTGGACATGGGGGCCTTCAAACGCGAGGGCCGCTGTGCCAGCTGGCAAGACCCAAATCCCACCATCCTGGTTGGTAAACAGCGCCCCCCGAAGCCTCCAGAAATGGAACTTGGAGCCTTCCCAGCACGCCTCGCTGTCATGCCCAGAGCGCGCAAAAAATGACAGCCACGCAGCTCCCTCCTCCACTCCCCTACCCCCCCCATAAAAGGGAGAGAGAGAGAGAGAAAGACAAAAGAGAGATTTTCAAATGATGCCACCACAGGGCCCGAGTGTGAGTGTGGACCCACTGAGAGTCACCTCCAGAAGTGGTCACAAAACACATCAGGAGGAAGAAGGCACTCACAGGAGAATTTTCAGGAAGATACTATTTGACCTAGAAAATGGGATGGGATTACCTAAATCATTTGTTTGCTCCTTAAAGCAGTAGCCAGGAAGACAGCCGCTTCTGATAATTGACCAGCAGCCACCTTGCTGTTAAGTGACTAGAAATGTACTCATTCCTCAACCAATTTTTAAAAATTCATCTATTCCCTACTTTCAAACTGTGAGACTTAAAAAGGAAACAGCCTATCAGAGATTTTCAGCATCGCACCAGATCTTGTGTCTTGGGAAAATGATCGTGCTCTAACTCCTATCTTCCCGTGCAACTGGAAAACCCATGTGCCCCTTCAGCCTGTGCTGAAGAAAGGCAGCGGGGGCAAAAATTGAGCTGCGCCCCCAGCAGCCAATCTCAGACTTGGTGGCAGAAGCAGCCAGAGCCCGAGAGATGGCGAGAGCAAAGGTTTGCGCCGGGTTTCTTTAAAAATGTCCCTTGCAACACAGTTTTTAAGATCACACCCCAAGAGTAAGTTCTAGCTCCAGAGATGGTTTTTTAGCCTCTAAGATAATGATGAATCATGAAGGAAAATAAAGGGCCAAAAAGTGCATCAGATGGGACAAGGAGGGAGCGAGGCCTCTGGGCAAAACTGTGTAAAGAGTGTAAAAAAAAAAAAAACTGTGTAAAGAATCAGAAAAGTAGATTCAAATTCACAGTCTTCTTCTTCTTCTTCTTCTTCTTTTTTTTTAAAAAGATTTTATTTATTTATTTGATAGACAAAGATCACAAGTAGGCAGAGAGGCAGGCAGAGAGAGAAAGAGGAGGAAGCAGGCTCCCCGCTGAGCAGAGAGCCCGATGTGGGGCTCGATCCAGGACCCTGGGATCATGACCTGAGCCGAAGGCAGAGGCTTTAACCCACTGAGCCATTCAGGCGTCCCCAAATTCACAGTCTTCTAAGTAGAAGCTCGGGTGAGCTTCTGACTCTTGGTTTCTGCTCAGGTGGTGATCTCAGAGTCATGAGATCGAGCCCCACATGGGGCTCCAAGCTCAGCAAGGAGTCTACTGGAGAATCTCTCTCCCTCTTCCTTGGCCCCTCCCAACTGTGCTCCCTCTCTCTCACATAAATAAATAAATCTTAAAAAAAAAAATTGCTGAGTTAAAAAGAGCGTAGAATAATTACATTTCCCCCTTGGAAGAAAACAAAGGAGTCTGTATAGGGACACATTCACACATTTGCAATCAGAAATGGAAAATTCTTGGAAGGATACCCCAGCACGAGTGGACAGCAGCTACCTGAGGGGGATGGAATTGGAGGCTGAGTGGGAAAGAGATCTGGTTTTCGTTGTATTTGTTTTGCAGTATTTAGCTCGGGTGCATAATATTTTAATAACAGTAACATTACCAAAAAGACTTCCGCGACCAATGTAAACCTTGTCTTACGAAGAACAGGTAAGTCTTGGGAAGACACTGTTTGTAGACCGCACCAGCTCTTAGGAGACCACAGGTAAGCAATCCCCAGGTACCAGGAAGCATCGCGACTGACCTCATTTCCATCACTTCCCGCCTGCTTTCTTCGTATTTGTCCTTCCACTCTGAGACTTCTCTCTCCTTGGTTATGATCTGGCATCAGGGAGAAGAGAGAGGTGAGCCCCAGAGGTGTGAATTCAGATCTGAGCAATTCACAGACCCAAGATAAAGAGACATTGAATTAAAACTTCCTACACCAAACAATAATTGTATTGAGAGAATTTCCCGGAGCATGAGACAGAAATCAACCAGATATCAGACTCACACAATGCCCCACCGGGGAGCAGCTACAGGCATGTGCTTTCTGTTATAGATCAAACAAGGCCACAGAGGCTTGTTAAACAATGGTGTCTAGGAAGATCAAAGACGGTTTGCTAAAGACGCCTCTGCCCACAGTGGTTGCAGGAGAAAGACTGTGTCCACAGATGCTGGCCTTGTGGACTGTGGGTACATACATACATGCATACAGACATATATATATATATATATATATATATATATATATATATTCATTTACATGTGGCAGAAACCAGAGCTTTCCCAGGGCAACCAAAGCCAGCCTCCCCCGAGCCATACCCGTGGCACAGTAAGTACCTCTGCTCGAGCAATCCGGAGTGCGGAGTCCAGGTCGGGCTGCTGGAACAGAAGGCCTGCGGGCTTCTCCACCTCACTGGTCCCGATGCGGGAGTACAAGGCTGTTTTGGAGATGGAGACATCTGTTGGGTGAGCAGCTTCTCTCTGTGGAATGGTTTTTAATTAAAAAAAAAAAAAAAAAAAGTAAATATCCCTCCTATGACAAAGAGGATTTGCATTCATCCTCTCGTGAATGGGCCAGTTGTATGGTTTTGAAACAAAGAACATCCAAAGTATGAGAAAATGCTTGGACTGATGAGTGGGGAAAGGCCATATCCAATCTATGGAAATCAATCATTTGGCACCTGCACGGGCAGACAAAGGAGCTGATGGCAGGGGCCTCTCCAGTTCCCCCCTCTGGGAGTCAAACATGTCTGCTGCCCGCTTATCGCTGCCGTTTATCACCCGCAGAGGCATTTCAGGCACAAAGCTTAAGAACCAAGGCCATTTTCCAGCAGGCCCCATTTGCAAAATAAAAGCCTGATGGTGAGCAACGCTGAACTCTCATCTACATTTGCCTAGTTTTGAAGAACTGCAGATCTGATCATTTTTGTAAGACTGTCCGCATTTCAGTGTGGGGGGGTGTGGGGGGCATGGGTTGAGCTCCCTCTGAAAGGATATCCTGGCACAGAGTTTAAGGCCCACCATACTGATCAACCAGTATCACCTTCAAAAGCTAGTTTCTGGATGCCTCAAGGGAAGAGTTACTTTGCAGCTATGTTGCCTTAAGTCTGCTGTGACAACGGCAACACTGAAATCTGGGTCAATGACAGTATCCACATTTGCTGGTGAGACCCTCAACAACCGGTGGGATTCCCCACCCCCACCCGACACTGGTGTGACTGTCCAGGGCAGCCACGAGCCTCTTGGGAGGGAGGAGAGGAGGGAGGAAAGGACCTCGGTTATTCTCCCTCCCTTTGCACAGCAAGCTCAAGCCATCTCCAGCACACCTGGAAGGCCATGTTAGGAGCATCATCAACCAGCACAGAGGGGGGCCGGTGATCGAAGACAGCAAGACACTCCCAGCCTAGCACACTCTCAGCCCTATGCAGTAACCTCCTGGTGGCCAGCATGGATGCCAGGGTCAACTACTAGAGTCCAGGTCGGTGTGGAGGCCTGGCGGTCTGCCAGTCAGAATGTGACTGCAGCTCCCAGCGACAGCGGAAGAGACGTGAGCGGTGAACACAGCAACAGGTGGAGGAGAGAGGTCTGGAGCAAGAACCGTGAGGACCGGAAGTGGAAGCAGACGCGATTAAAGACCCAACAATGAGGGGGGAGGGGGCGCCCCTGAAGGTACTCTCTCTATCATTGCAAGAACAGGCAGGCTCCCCCTAATTACAGAGAAAACAAACTTGAAACAACTTAGAAAACTCAGGCAGAAATTTAATGGGTAGGACTGGAGATGACAGGTTAGGCCCAGTTAGTTGTACACATGCACAGTGAATGACGTGGTTTTGGGCTGTCCTAAAAAGGGGCCTGGATTTCCCTGGCTCTGGGGCGGGGGGGGCTTCCGTATTTGGGCTCCTTGCGCAGGAGGACCCTAAATGATTACTCCGGTCAGGGAGGGGAGGGAGCGTACCACACCCCCGTTCTCCCAGACCCTGGAGTTACGCTCTCCTGTCCAACAGGATGCCATGATCTTTTCATCCTCAGGTCCTAAAGAAGCCTCCATTATAGGACATTTGACCAAGGCCCAGGGGCAGGCAGGCTGACCTCAGAAGAAAGCACGCCCTCAGACCATAGGTACAGAGGCTCCCTGGTGCCTGAGTTCATCTCTGCTGTTTGAAATGTTTTCAGGCCTCTACTTGTCATATGGGAAACTTTTCAGGAAGTAAACAGAAAATTATACCCAGAGGTCTTGTTTTCCGCTCAGGTCAGGACCTCAGGATCATGAGATCAAGCCCTACCCTCCTCCAGGTCTGTGCTCAGCAAGGGGGTGGGCTTGGGAGGCTCTTTCCCTCCCCCTCTGCCCCCACCCCCACTCCCACTGTCTCTCTCAAACAAATAACTAAATGTTAAAAAAGAAAAAAAAGAAGGAAAAAAGAAGTTATACCCAGAAAATAAGACTCTACTTGCATTTATGGAGGAAATTCATAAACACAAGATTCTGGAAAAAAAACTGTTCAGGTCACTTTTTAAGTAAAATAATGTGTCCTTTGAAAAAAATTAGAATAAAATATCAAAATGGAAAGAACACCAACCACCACCTAGCACATCGTGGGCCTTTGGAAAATGAAAAAAAATGGAGGATTTAAGGGATTTGGCCAAAAGGTTTCCCAGAATGAGATTCAATTCTGACTCCAAACAAGCCGGCTCTGAAGGGCGAGGGGAAATGGAGTAAACCTGACTTCATCATGCTGGGCAGAAATGAAATCCGACCAGGGCAGGAACTGATGATCTTCAAGCTGCCTAAGTCCTTTGTACAACAAGGAAGGGAATGAAAACTAAATGCATTAATGAGCTTTCTAAGTAAACACAATGGTTAACCACCACATACAGTGACTCAGGACCACCTTTCACCCGCGCCACCTGGTGTTTTCAATAAAGGAACAGATGACTTCAGAATCCATTTGAATTACTGCCTGGAATATCTGCGTGTTAATGAAATTCAAGGTACACACCCTGGTTTTCTCTGACAACCAAGAATCATTTCTAAGGGAGACAGGCTTGTTTCTCGCTGATATGTTAACATCAGGCTTAGATTAAGCTCTGTTTCTCTAGCAATAATGCTCCACTGGCTGCTCTAGGGGAGCCCAAAAGCCAAGAGGATCACAAATTAAAACGTGAAATAGCCACCACTCAGAAAGAGCATGAGCTTCTGGAACCCACTTCCAGCCCTGTAATCCATTCACTCGCATCTGGGTCCCTGCGGGGATCCCCAGGGTGCCGTCACCCTCAGACCTGCAGACCGCCTGCCTGGGGCCCTTCTGGCCTTGCAGTCCTGCCACTCACCCAGGCTCACGCCCTTCTCGTGGCCGGTTCCCTGTCGCTAGGCCTCAGGGGAAGCTGACACTGGAACCAAGGCGGGGTTCCAGTCTCTGGGAATGGGCTGGCCCGCCGTGACCATGCCAGGTGCGTACGCAGTGCGGACCAGGAATCTAGATCAGGCCAGGAGACCACGGCAAGCTGGGCCAAGTCATGGAGAGTGGGCCAGGCTGGGCCCTTGGGTGGAGTAGGGGGGCATCCAGGCTACATGACAGCAGGTGGGGCAGGAGAGGGCCCTCTCCCTGGGGAGCTGCCGCATCCAAACTGGACAGCAGCTCAGGATGACGAACAAGAGGACACTCGGTATGTGCCCTAGTCACACCCACAGGAGGCACCACCAGCCACCGACTGGCCACTTCTTCCCACTGAGTCAAGACCTGGCCTCGATCCTTCTCAACACAGGCTCGGCCTGACCACCAATTCCCCAAGCTGGCAAACAGTTGCTGAAACCCAGGGGGCGGGCCTCTGTCCCTGCTCTCCAGACGTCCTGCAGCTTTTAGGCATCCCGTTGTGAAACGCCGGGGGTGCTGGGTGATTTCTGGACACAGCACTAGAGAAGGAGCCCTGCTATCAGGCCAGTCACCAGTTCAGGTTGTCCCAGACCTAACTCCTTCCCTGCTCCTGGAAAATCCAGGTCTGCCTTTATGGGCCAGGACTCCTGGAGAAGGAGAAAGATCAGCACCCTTCCCCTTCCGGAGGGGCCCGCTTCTGGGACTTCCTCCGGTCCGGCAGTTCGCCGTCTGTATGACCCTGGTTCCTACAGGACCCACACACATTCCTCGTTCTTTATATTTGGGTCCCCTCCTCCAGAAAGGTCAGTGGCTTTAGGGATCGCCACTAGTATCTGTCATATATCTGAACGAAATCCATCCCCCACACACCTTGTGCCCCTCGCAAAGCCACACAGTCGGGACACCGCCCTTCTATCCATCCTGGTCACACTCGGGCCTGCTGTACCACAGCCGGCCACCCCGGTCCGATGAACCCCGGGAATGCAAGTGAATCCGAATTCACTTGAGCCAGACGCGCTCCAGCCCAACACTCCAGCCCCACGGAACTTTCCTCTTCTCTGACATCTTCTGACTAACGCGACAGGAAACCCCACTGGGTCCTCGGAAGGTCAGCTCAAGGTCAGCTCCGCTGGCTTCTGGTCTACAGGGAAGCGGCCCAGGAGAGCGACAAGGAGTCGCCACCGCCACATTTCATGCCGCTTTGAGCCCTCTGAGTGATTCCTTTTCATTCCAAGTGATTTCATTTTTGTGTCAGCATCAGTCTGAGACCACGCTGCCATGAAGACTGGGCTATGTCACCTACAGCTGAAATTTATGGGCAGAAAAAGAAGCAAATTGGATACACAGCTGCTGTTTCTCTCCATCAGCGATTTCTGAGGCAGCGAGGGACAATCAAGCGTCTACGTGAGCAAGAAACCACAGGAACCTGAAACGTGGTACCAGCTACCGTGGCCGAGACAAAGGCTCCCCACACTCCCAGACAGCTCACCCCCACCAGCATTTCTTTTAGCAGATCCTTCTGAGATACATAAGGAGGTAGCTGGGGCCCGTCCCTCCAACCTACACGAAGTGGATTCACGTGACAATATTTTCTACATCAAAAGCAGGAAAGAGGGTCGGAGAACAGGCTGTCGTTGACAGAAGTCAATGGCCGGCCAGTATCTGCCGACCGTCATCTCTGATGCGTCCCCAAAGGAAGGAGGCAGGGGGGCACCAGGCACTCCAGAACATTCCTCGCTCCATCTGAACTCTTACTAGAACATGCTCAATCTTGTCTCAACCCTCTGGACAGGAATATACTGTAGTTACGGAGGTCAGACCTGAAGCCATACATTCTGTCCTTAAGCCACTCCCCCTAAGATATCAAGAAATAAATCTAATGGGGGAACGATTCCTCTCTGCTTGATGCTTTCTAAAAACCTTACTCATGGAAACTAAACCCAACCTCAAGGGCTTACAATGAGAACGGGAATGCCAGCAATGTGTATGAACGTTCTTGTCCCTGTGCTGGGTCCCAGTATTCCCAGTCTGGACACCCACAGCGGGACTACCTTCTTTCACTGAGAGATGTCTCTGAGAGGGAGCCCCCCACCTTGTGGACAGTTCCCAGGGGAACCACATGTGGGAGGCCTTGAGGGCAGGAGCCTCCCATAAGCTCCTGATCCTGGACCAAGTGAGCTGTTCCTTGAGATGGGACAGGCAAGGGGCTCCCATCTGAAAACTGTTCCCGCTGGGTCAGTGAATCACTGCTGGGCCTTGGACCCCATTCCATGACTCCACTTCCCCATCTATAAAATGGGACCTGGACCCCTCCTACGGCAGAGATGCTATGAGTGTCCAATCAGACAACAGAGGCAAAAGTGAAGGTCAGTTACCAAGAGCAGCTGTCATTTACTGCACACCTACTGTGTGCCCGGCACGGTGCCTGTTTTCCACACATCATCTGCAGCCCTTACAGCAATCTGCAAATGCACGGTTAGTAGCCTCATCTCACAGCTGGAAAAACGGAGGCCCAGAGAGGTTCACCAACACGGTTAAGGCCACAGAGCACGCCAGGCTACCCAACACGGTGCGACATCAGGTGGGAAGGAAGTGGCCTGAACCTCAGAGGGCCACAGTTTTGCACGGCTTCAGCAACTCCAAATTGTTAAGAAAAATTACTCCAAACTTGGAAGCCAGGCAAAGAAATTTCTGCATGCTCTGTCAGTATCTCACTCTAGAGCAGGGCTTGGCCAACGATGGTGTGTGGGCCAAATGGCCCAACGCCCTCTTTGGTAAAGAGGGTTTGACTGGAACATCGCCACCCCGTTCATCTACACATTGTCTGTGGCGCCTTTTGAGCTGTGACTGTAGAACGGAGCAGCCGTGGCAGAGACCAGATGGCCCACGAAGCCTAAAATATGCACCATCTGCCGTTTAGAGGACAGGGTTGCCTTGCTCTAATTCTACTGACTCTGGCCTAAGAGGCCGTCTGAAGTCTCAGAGAGGTCTCGGTTTCTCTCTTTAGTATTGATCAGCGTCCCGTCTCTGTACAATTAGATACTAACTTGTAGAAAACAGGAAGGCTGCAAATGATTTCTTTCAGTGGAGAAGCAAATGATTTTCGCAGAACACAAACAAAAAAACCTCCAAGGGTATATTGCACTGTCTTGTTTAGCCAGTATTAACCGGTTTTATAGCAAACCTTGCAGTAAGGTCACAGTTAAGATTCTGGCCTTCTTTGTTCCCCTGACTCTACACTGGGTTCCCCCATTTTCCTCCACTCGACCTGCTTCGCCGCCCTGCTGGTTCCTTCATTACCGAGTTAAGCAGATCTTAGACATGGGCTCAGCGTCTACTTAAGCAAGAGTTACGCTTTTAGCTTTTTAGAAAAATTAGACGGCTTTGTAGAACACTGGCATTGCCTGCTTGGCCAACGGTTAGCAAAGAAACTTCTGGACCACACCACATTCTCAAGAGGCCGTGCACGGCAGCAGCAAACCCGTACCTTGGTGTCCTGGCGGCTACGGGAAGCCAGGGCAATCTGCCTGGCTAGCTTCAGAGCTTCTATCCGCATGACAGCAAACTCTAACTCCTCCTGTCCGAGGGGCGGGGGGTGAGCAAATCGCAGGGGAAATGCATCAAGACAAGACGTCAATGTGTCCCACATCCAAGAAATGAATGCGCCACATGAATGTGTCATGACAGGTACTCAGGAAAAACACACGCTCTGGCTTTCTTGCACAATTAACACCTCAGCAGATCATGAAACAAGTGTTTAATTTTTTTTTTAATTGCCCTTCAGAATGTCTGTTGGGAAGGATCGTGTGGTCAAATATGAGATGATTTTTAAAACGGGATCAAAATTTTGACTGCACTGTTTCACTGGATTTCTTTCCTTTTTGTTTGTTTTACGTCAAGGTGGTCAACAGTTTCCACAAATGGTTTCACATTCTCAAATGAGTGTTAACCATCTCTCCAGGTTTGCTCTGAAGTTCTTAGTCCAGAGGGTATCAAATTAAGTTGTCAGGTTTAAGGCACAGAGTAGCTCATTGTTTTGGTTCCAGATGTGAGACTGAGTCCAGATGTTATCTCAATGGGAGTCTGAGATAGCCTCCCCTCCCGTTTATACAAACAGCTTGGCTCTCTGGTGATCTAATACCCTTGGTTCTGTGAATAAATCACAGACACAGCTTTGGGGGCTATCAAAACTGAAAAATGACTCTTTGGGTCCAATTTCCCATTTGGAATACAAATGGTTTGTCCCATCTGTAATCACACAATTTATATCATTTTGGCGTCTTGGATCAAGAACAGCCATCACACATCAGTCTTTGAGGTAGAAGAGATTTCATCTGGAGCATTTCCAGCAATCCCTCTTTAGATCCTGTCTCATTGCATTTGGGGCTTGGAGTTCATTCTCTACTGAGGTTTTCACAAACTCCCCAAAAGGTCACACGTGGGCTACAAACCTGAAGTTTCTGGGCAAATACTGGGGGGTTCTTTTCTGCTAAGTCGGGTTCCAGATAGTCAAGCGCACCACAGAGAGAGGCTGGATGAGCTAGCCTGCTGAGGAGGGCGTCAGCAGAGGCAAAGGAGCCCTCAGGAGCTGTCTGAAGGCCAGAAGAGGACACAGAGGAAAAATAGAGGAGACACAGAGTGACATCGATTCCAAGCAAGGACCATGCACCCATTTGCTGGATATTTCTGACTTAATGTTAAAGAGAGCATTAGGTGACACTACTTTCCTTCTCATCTGGACTAATTCCCACCTGCTGGTGATGGCATCTTGAGATTGACGGCCTCCGCCCTCCCATCCCCCAAGCCTTAGCTGCCCACTCACCCCCCATGTCACCCTCACTCCCTAACCAACCAGTGGGATGGAAGTTAACATTTACTTAATTATTTGAAAGTCTTGGTGGGGGAGACAAGGCAGTTGATGGGTTTTCCAAACATAATATAACTCATCAAGAAAACACCTACAAGTATGTGTCAAAGATTTTGGTAAAGGTCATTTTCTAAATAATAGAAAGACAATTTCCAATGAAAAATTGTCTCTGGGTCTATTGGGAAGACTCCAAAGTCAGAAGCCAACTTTGTAGAAGTTCAATCATGCATGAGTCCTTCCATAGTGTCTTTTTGAGACACTTTCTACTTTCTTCTTGCTTACTAATATTTTTCCAGCATCTAACTGCCACACAGTAGGTGCTCAATAAATATCTGAAGCATGAGACAAATGGTCAACTAATACAGAACAACAAAAGTAACACTAAAAGTAACTAAGTCAACAGCTTCAAACCCTCTTGGGGAGGAGGTAAAAGAGAGAAAAATAAAAATTCACCTAGAAGGATGGCCCGTTTTAGATATTCAGGGAGTCTGTTGGCTCTGCAAGACTCCAGAGGGGTTGGGAGGGGAGGGATATACAAAGAGGTCTACAAACAGGAGGGATTTCCATCACCAAGGCCCGGGAGAACCAAGTGTTCCCTAAACAAGTATCCCCTGCTCTATCATTCTCTGCCCTTGACCTAGAGTATGGAGAAGCAGGTACAAACTGATGTCCGTTCCAAAGCAAGAGTCCAGCCCCAAGGGACTAAAGTGGCAAATCAAGAACCCTGAAGGCAAATAAAGCAGTGAGGTAAGAACTACAAAACCACAGAGAATGAAGAGCTTTTCTCTCACGGCTAGGGCGTGGGGTCTCCGAGGCTGGCTTCTGTGGTCTGGGGGTTGGGTGGGGCCCCACACCAGGTGCCAGGTAAGTGTTGCTCTGAAGGACTGGATCCCTTGGTGATGGGACCCAGCTGGCCCAGGCCTCACCCGCAGTGATCTCAGGCCCCTCCGACCCCACTTACAATTTCAATCGTGTCTGAAGCAGTGCCCAAGGTCATGGCCTCCAGCTCCTTCTGGGAGGATTTCTCTGGCACCTGCAAGTGTGGCTCTTGGCTGGGTGCCAGTCCTCGTGGGACAGGATGCTGGATCTTTGCCCCTGCGTTTACAAGGGCTTCAGTTTCCTCAAAACTTGACCTGAGGAAGCAAAGAGCATCTGTGTCTCATTGGAAATCCCACTGAAACTGACCAGGATTGAGTCCGCACTCAACCACCCTCCCAAGGCATCCCACGCTTCCACAGCTGCGTTCCCAGAGGGAAACTGGGGAGGGTGCTGGGTAGCCAGGGAGCCTGTCGATTGGACAACCTGAGGGAGAGGGTGACCCAGCCCCATCTCAGGGCCTGCCGACAAGGGCCGGTCAGGAGCACAGATACTCCCAGCTAAAGGCACAAGCCAGAGTTAGGCAGACTGTCCGTCCCTTGGCGGCGCACCCTGGGGGAAGTGACTGTGTACTGCATCTCAGTTTCCTTTTCTGTAGCACAGGAGACCTCGCTGGGTGAAGGTCAAGGGAGACACTGCCCACATATGAAGCACCTGACAGTCCCCGTCACCATGACTATTGCTGTGACAACATCACCACCATCTTTCTCAATACCCTCAGTGGATTCAGAAGTCTGTCTGGGAAGTCAAAGCAAGTGCCTTCACTTGTGCTAGAGAATGGTGCAGGTAAAGGGATAGGAGGGTCCCAGCCCCGGAGCGGTACCCCACCCGCACCCACCCAGCACCACCGGCTCAGAACAGGGCCCTAACCAGTGCTGATTCACAGCCACGTTAACAGTGAACGTCTCCCTGGCACTGCGCTTTCCTTATAGCATCTCTGTTTCATCTTCTCGGTGGCTTCGGAGGACAGGCACCCCCAGCCGAACGGCACAGTTGGGGGGGGGTGCCTAGAACATGGAGAGCCTCATTTAATCCTCATAAAATTTCTACAGGATCGGTTTTATGACTACCCCCTTTTACCCACGAGGAGATGGCAGCACATGGGGTCAGGGAACCTGCATCAGGTCACACAGCTAGTAAGGGGTGGGAGTAGGACTGCGGGTCTGAATGCTGTGGCACGCTGCCTCCCCATGGCTCAAGTCACAAGACCATAGTGTAGGTGCGCTGGGGGGCGGTGATGGGAGGGGCTCACGCATTCAGCTGTTTCAAGGACAAAGGGCAGCCGATAACACCCTCACCCGCCTGTGTGTCTGTGGGGACACTCAGAGACCAGGAGGTGGGCTGCGTGAATTCATCCATGCAAATGAAACCAGGCCAGGATAAGCAGTACCATGGGGCTCAGAGGCTTGGGGACAGATGGCCTGACCCGAAACACTCTCCTCCTGGAAGTCATACCCTGAACAAGGCGTCGGGGACTCTGACGTCCGGACGGGGGGAGACTTGACCGGGCTCTCCTGAGACGTGTCAAACATAAGGTACAGGGCCTGCTTCTTCGGGGCGTCATCATCCTGCTGCAGGGATCAAAGGCACAGGTCAGCTGGGCTGCAGGTGGTCTGAACACGCCAGAGAGATAAAAACCGGAGTTCTCTTCTACAGAACAAATAACTCATCGGGGAAAAGCTTTCGTTCTTCTCAAGCCACCCAGAAGGGAGCAGAAGGCAGTGCGGCCAGGGGAGAGGACAGGGAAAGGGGAGGGAAGAGGAAGGTGGAGGGAAGAGGAACTGTGTGCTGCCAGGAACAGTGTCGAGGGGAGAGGGATCGCAATGGTGTTGGGGTGCTGCACACTGTCCACCGGCATTTCCTGGCTACCCCTTCTGGATGGCCAACCATGGGGCCACTGGGGATAAATACAGGGGTAGGCAAGACCCCAGCCTGGGACGGGCAGACAGAGGGGTGAGGGGACGAGCACGGTGGCCCAGTGTGGAGAGCAGCTCCACCATGCTCTGCCGACCAAGGGTCAGGAGCCGCAAGCCCAGCATTTACAAATGATGCAAAGAAAGACAAAGATACGAGTCATATGTCCAGGCCACTAATGTCACAGCAAGCCCTTCTGGTGCCTCCGGGCCTCTGACGGCATCACTGGACAACAGCACGACGCAGGAGGTCCTGCTAGGAGCCAAGCACCCTGGGGGTAGCAGACAGTAAACCCGGGGTCCGCCACCCATCACAGCCACTTAAATGAGAAAGGAATGGCAAGTGGAGGGCGGGGATGGGGGGACGTCTTGCCAGAAAAGCCACTCTTCAGTTACATAAAGCAATTAATTTGAAGAAAACAGATAATCGTATACCTTAAAAACCACCAACCCACTGCTACACCTTTTTAAGAAAATCTCCGACTAGTTCTTCCTTAACCTTGGGAAATAATGATGCAGGAAGCCTAACTGCATTCTCATTTGCTCCCTGAAAATGCCACGTGGAGCGAAACAAATATAAACCTCCAACCCCCCGTGGTCCCAGTTTACCCTTACTGTGCACCCAGGACACTGCGGGCAAAGAGGACCCCCCTGGATTTGGGACTCGAGCTCAGGAGGAGGCCAGTGCCTGCGTTTTCATAAGACAGGGAAGAAAAGCCAGTCCGCTGCTGGCCTGAGGCAGGACTTACAGGTAAGGAGGAGCCAATCTTCTCCATATATTCAATTTCATAGGAGTTTCTGTAATCCAACTCTGCAAAAGAAACAAAAGGAGAATTAGTGACTGGGGGGCGGGGAGGCCCTGGGCCAGGCAGGGTGGGATCTGGAACCAGACTCTCAACTCTGAGCTTATCCACTAACTCTCGAGGTTTCTGATTTGGCTGGAAGGGGAGGCTCCGCTCAGCCCTTTTCAGACCACTCCTCAGCCTCTTGTGGCGAAGGGACTCCTGCCATTTGGGCGCCTGAGACAGTCCAAGGGAGTTAGGTGTGAGCAGCAGAGGTCTGAGCTGGGGCAGATCTGGGCGCCATGCACCGAGTTTTCAGTCTATTCTGAGTGTTGCTTTTCTCTGTGTCTCACGTACGACATGGAGAATGTTCCCACATCGCTACAGCACTTAGAACGGGCCCCTCCGCGGTCCCTCTCTGAGAATGCAGCCCCCGCCATGCTCCGAGGCAAGGGAAGAGCATACATTGTTCCTACAATGTTGCTTGTTAAGAGAAGCTTCGCAAGTCCCCTGGAACATTTCCCAGAACCCTGCCAGCGCCCACAGGGCTGGTCCAAACCAGATTTCCAGATGCAAAGACTATGCAAGTCCAGTTAGGTGGAGAAATGACCTATTTCAAACAGACTGGAGACCAGAGGCTGGAAGGGAAACTTGAAAAACTCTCACTGGAGACTAGAAGCCCTCGGTCCCTTGGGTCGCCAAGCGGGGGATCGGGGAGGGGGGGAGGATTCCACGAGGACACCCAGGTCTGCCTCTCAGCGGAACTCCCTGTCCAGGGAATGGATTCCGAGCCCGCATGACGTGCCCCAAACCGTGCTGGGCACAGTGGCTGTAGAGGTGAACCAACCCAGAAAGGGCTCGATGGTCTCAGAAGCCACATTCGCCGCTAACAGATGGCGTCTCCTACTTGAGAAGAAAACCAAGAGGTCCCACGCAACCCGCTCAGAAAGCAGGTCTGCAAGAGCGTCCGTGGCAACCCTGATGCTTGTTTCTACCAGAACATGGAAGAGCAGTTCCGCGTTACAGCACCTGTTTCTCCCCACGGTTGAAGGTATTGCTTAAACAGTGATTCCTGAATCTGAGCTCTAAGAGGACACATTTCCTGGAAGACCGTCCCCAAACCCGCGAGCATGTGGGGATGCGGCCATAGGAACTCAGGCAGTGAGAACACGTGCACGGCTCTTGAGTCACTGAAAACTCCCTGGGGAAGCAAACGCCTCCTGCCCTCGGGCTCGGCCTGCCCAGGGGAACAAAGACGGTTTTTGCGGATTAGCGGGCCAGAAAGATCCCATGCGTCCCGCGGGCCTCTGTCCTCATTCGGGCGTCGCTCGGGAAGAACAGAGAGTGTCTGGGCTGCAGTTCAGCGTCCGGGACTGGAGTCGGTATCCGTTCTTAGGGCGCACAAGGATTTATGAAGACTCACGGTCTTCCTTGTCTTGTAAAGGCGAGGTAAACGAGGGACGGTGAGAGACCAGGTGATTTCTAGAGCCCCCTCCAGATCGCTCAATTTCCAGATGTAGGACCTCAGGGCTATCATTTTATTGTCCTATTAAAGACTGTTTTAAGTTGAGAAGATAACAGTGCATCTGCGGCCTCCTTCACCAAGGTATCATTATCAGCGCCAAGGCATGATTCAACCCTAAATTGTTTAGCAGAACCCTTCAGCACACCCGCAGTGGCACAGAGCACCCAGGATGCACCAAACAGGCTTGGAGCCGCCACAGGGATTTTTCCAGGGACTGAGGCCCTGGGTGAGTGCCCAGCTCTGGTGACCAGCTTGACTCGGTCATGCGTCCCGCTTGGAACCTTAGCTCGTCCCCTGGCAGCTGATCAGGGGGAGTTTCAGGTCACCAAGCTCACTTATCTGCCTTCTTTGCCATCTGCCGATGGGGTCTCCCTTCCCATTGCCCATTGCCCCCCATCCCGCCCTTCAGAGGCAGCAGGTAGCAGTAAAATAGTGGGGGATTGTCTGACCACCCCCCACTCCATCCCAAGAAATGTCTGCCTCATCCATGGGAGCTTCTGTTCCTGGTGATGCCTGGAGGCATTCCTTCAGCACAGGGCCTGAAACTTCCAGTAAGAGCCATGTGGGGTTCTCAGTTATTATTTACAAACTGGTGCCTGGGTGGCTCAGTCAGTTAAGCGTCTGCCTTCGGCTCAGGTCATGATGCCAGGGTCCTAGGATCAAGCCCCATGTTGGGCTCCCTGCTCAGTGGGGAGTCTGCTTCTCCCCCTGCTCCTCCTCCCCTACCTGCTCATGCTCTCTAATAAAAGAAGAAAAAAAAAAAAAAAAAAAAAAAAAAGGCCTGGAAAAGGTGAGAAGAAAAACAAATTCTCTTCTTGTCATTGATACCATCTCCCGTGCTTTGAAGGAATATCTTCCAGAATGTTGTTTTCAAAATCTCACTCATCTGCTCTCAGTCTTTCAGGGCTAAAGCCTCTACGGGTGGGCTTGGAGGGGGAGCCATGTCCGGCTTCAGCTGTGGCCACACACAGCTGAAAGGCCAGGAAGGGTGACGCCACTTACACCAAGTGGCCCAACACCTTCACGTCCAAGAGAGGCATGTGCCGCCTCCCGACGCAGAGGCCCAAAGGTATTTTTAATGGGTCCTGTCATCTGAGGTTGCTTCCAGTAATCATTTCATGCTCGTCAACGCACCGTGAGGGGGCCTGGTGGCTGTTCTCCTCCGACTCTGGCTGCCAGAGCTTGGCTGGGGACTGGGCAGAAGGTGGAGGATGCGGCTGAGCCCAGATCGTCATTCCCAGAGTCGGGGCAGCCAACCCCCTGGCTTCCCCTGCCTACTGACTTCCCTACAAATGGAGCTCAAAGGGCCTCCATGTTGCAAAAAAGTTAATGATGTCAGGTAAAAGCCCTACTGCAGGTTACACAAACGTAAGGGATTGTGACCCCATATATTATACGGCTCATGGCTAGTATTTCTGGAACTTTTAACATAAGTGATGAGAGAAGGGACCCTTTGTTAGGGGACAAGGATGTTGCTCCCAACATCCTCACCGTGACTCCTCTGAATGTCTGTAGTGTGACAGCAATGGCACCCGCCACAGAAGAAGAGTTAGGCTCTCGAGGGGGGCACCTTCCCCTCTGTTGGAGCAGGAAGGTGGGGGCAGATGTCCCTGCGTGTTAGGGAGACAGGGTTGCTGGGTAATCCTCAAAAGCCCACCAGACCTGTGATTCTAAGACACTGCTCTCCTTGGGTCTCTTGGACCAGAGCTGGGAGAGGCTTCGGAGGCTCCTAATCTTGGAATCCCTACGGACCACAAGAACTAGGATTTTCCCCACCATGTTTCCAAGATTGTGCAAGAGGCCATTTCCTAAACAAGCGTCCGAAGAAAAACATTTGAAATCGCCAATCTGAGTTTTTAATCAGTGGGAGATGATCAGTGTCGCCATGAGCTGATGAAATTACCGCCCAGACACGTCCTTTTAATGAGCTGGGCATCTTTCTAAACTAGTTCCATCCAGGTTTCTCCAACTACTCCGACAGCGTGAAGCTCTTGTGGACCCAGGTCGGGAAGCACCGCTGGGTTCCACACCGTCTTTCTAGAGACGACGACGAGAGGAAGGCAGCACGGTGCTCACATGCAGAAGCGTGGCAGGGAAGGGCAGGACGCTGAGGAGTCTGGCAGCCCAGATCTACAGGGACTCACCCCACATCGCTCAGCAAGTCGGCCCGGCTCAAAGTCGGGGCTTCCTTGCTGCTAGGTGGGGAGGAGCAGAAATCCACTCTCTAGAACTGAGAACGAAATGAAATCACGTATCCAGGAGCCTCAGCGGGGCTCAGAGAGCACTGCACCGGTGTCAAGCCCTCCCTCTATGTCACTTTGAGAACTGGCCTTCTAGCAAACACCTGTTCAGGGGGTCATTATTTCTAACCCCAAA
This sequence comes from Enhydra lutris kenyoni, assembly GCF_002288905.1. NCBI lineage: Eukaryota > Metazoa > Chordata > Mammalia > Carnivora > Mustelidae > Enhydra > Enhydra lutris. Next base: position 71,788,984 of record NW_019154096.1, on the reverse strand, counting down.
TCTCGTTTTCCTGTGATTTGTGACTTCCGTGGAACAAAGCCTCAATCAAGGCTACAGCTCTGGCCAGATTCTTTCTGGTGATGACATCAGCACCCCTGGGGCATGTCTGTACTTGACCTCAGTAAATTAACAGGAAGGACCATCTGATAGCGGGGCTGGGCATCCAGTTTCTACACCTGACCGCTGGAGGGAAGCAGGCTGTGGTCAAAAGGTGAACGCAGGGTCAACACCCCCTGAAACTCTAACTGTCCCTTGTACGTACAGATGACAGTTTCCGATTGCCCACCAGTTGTAACGACAGTTGGGACTTCCCGAATCTTCCCGATCATTTTCTAAGAAGGCAGGTTTAATAGAGCTTTGTTTCAAATGTACACGCTTACCTATCGTTTGAATTTTTGCAGAAAATAAGCAATGATCAAATATGTCACCGAGCTAGTGAGTTGTCTGTTTTGGTTCCATGCCAAAGACAGACAAACATGTTAGCATGGATTGGGACACCGATTAGCTTAACAGGTACTATCAAGATCTTCATATTTTCTATTAAAAATGGAAGTATTGGGGTGCCTGGGTGGCTCAGTCAGTTAGGCATCTGCCTTTGGTTCAGGTCATGATCCCAGGGTCCTGAGATGGTGTCCCACATTGGGCTCCCCGCTCAGTGGGGAGCCTGCCACTCCCCCTGCTTGTGCTCTCTCTCCAATAAATAAAATCTTTAAAAAAAAAAGCATGTCATCATCATTACAGCATCAAGTAACCCCAGAGAAGCCCAAGCCAAGCATGGGAGACAGGACACGGGGCACTGCGGAGACAGCCAAGCCGGGGAGGAGGTGCACACACGGGGCCAAGTGGTTCCATCCAGCGGGGCTCGTGGCCCAGGTGTGTGTGCAGAGGAAAGGCCTGTGGAGGGGCAGAGGCCAGGACCCAGGGCCCCTGGGGTCAGGCTGCAGTGAGATGGTCACTATCAAGCCTCCCAAACCCACCCTGAGGGCAGCCCGGAGAGCCAAGCAAAAGGCTCTGTTCTACAGAACACACAACGCCAAAACACCCAACTACACACCCCGCCCAAAATGAAATGGACCTCACTCATGTCGTTCAGAGACTCTATGGGCACAGAGCAAGCTGGCGAGTGGCCAGGACACAGGGGCATGCCAAGGAAGCAATATAAGGCACCCACTCTCCGTTACACCACCGGCCTCGGGGCGGGAGCAGGTGGGGTGGGGGGAGGGGCAGGGAGGTGGGGGTTCCTTAGCAGCAGCCGAGAAGGGTGGGTAAGATTTTCAGGTGCGGTGGCCGTCGTATTGATTTCTACTCATTTTTTGGAATGGTTGTATATCAAGAGCTTGGAAAGGGAGACCGAGAACCATCCCAACAGTCCCGAGTGCTGGAGGGAAGCCCCTAGAGGGGCTGAAGCAGGAAAGACCACCATCACCATCAGACCACGAGATGGTTTCAGGCCCCGGCAGTGTTCCTGACAAAGAAGAGGAAGTGTGGGAGCCAATACAGAGATTCAGAAAAAATCACTGTTAGTGGAGTAAGCAGTTTACCAAAAAAAAAAAAAAAAAAAAAGAAAAAAGAAAAGAAAAAAATCTTGATTTACCCAATCATGCTGTGCTGACTTAACACATGAATTTTTCAAGCCAAAGGATCAGGCAGAAAGCTGAAGGCAAAAATACACGGAGGAGGAAGAAAGATACTGATGAGCAAAGCAACACGCCTGGGGTCCCGTTCAGGAAAATGGGCCTCTGGTTGGCCAGCCTGGAGTGAACCGTCTGGTTTGGGGGCTTGAGTGGAAGGTGTGGCTCCCACTGTGGAACATGCTATGGGGCTGATGCACGGTGGTGGTCCCGGGAGACCCCAGACCTGGTCAGGGCTTGACCCACATGGAGCATTTGGCTTGACGGTGCTGCCTACAGCTGGGATCGTGTTTCAAAATCACGCAGGCGCGTAAGCCAGAGAGTGAGCAAAGCTCGAGTGAGCTCAGGACGGGAACTGGGGGGCCCTGAGCTGACTGGCTCTCAGCTGGCATCTAGGGGTTGGGGTACAGCTGGGTTCAAGCCTTAGGCTGTCTTGAAATGCAGCCTTAGCTTGGAGTGCCTGGGTGGCAAGGAGACCTGGCTTGGAGGTTTTTTTCCCTGGCCCTGTGCTCCCCAGGGAAGGTGGTCTCCAAGGCATCCTGGGGGTCCGGCCACCACCAAGGGGCTTACCCTCTGTGGGCGAGCTGAATTTGGTGTCACTGACGAAGGTAGACAGGTCCGAGGGCTGTGGGTAGTCCTGCTTGTCAGCCTCCAGATCCACCGTCACACACGTCCACTTCTGGTTGGTGACCGCCAGCTTCTCCTCATCGGTGGCGTGGACCACCGCGGAGATGACCGGCGTTTCTGGTGTCGCCGCTGGCGTGGGGTCCTGGGAGCAAAAGGGAAGCAGTCTCTCCTCTCACACAGTCTCTGGTCCCCAACGGCGCCCTCCCACCCGAGTCTGCGGTCCCTCCAGCCAGGACAGGTCCCCATCAACATCCTAAGCACGTCCTTGGACTTTGCTCAAAATGGCCCCAAGGATGCAAATTCTTTCCTCTGTGAATTCCCTTTCCTGATGGGTTGTTACTGGGGTGGAGTGGGGTGAGGGGGGTGACCGTGGGTTTAAAAAAAAAGAAAAACAGGAGTTTGTGTCTGGGTTATCACAGAACTTCCTGCTGATTCACTTTGAAAAAAAAAATAAGGAAATTTACTTATTGGCACTTTTATTTACTGCAACCACTGTGTTATGTCCACACAGTGCTTCGGGGCCAGTGAACTGATTGCATTAACATCGCTTGGCAATCTTCACGCCCGTCCCCAGAGGATCTGCACGGGGCGGGGCAGATGAGCACTGGTGGGGAGCCCAGAATTGTCAAAGCCGAGCTGGGACTGGGACCCCAGACTCCTCTCCCGGGGGTGGGTGCCTTTCTCGGCAGCCCCACCTGCTCCGTTCTGCTGGCTGGGACGTCCCTGGCTCAGACGGGGGCCCGACACACATGCCCGAGGCCGACCTTCTCAGTCTGTCATGGTGCAGATCTGTCTCATGAAGGAACTAGTTAGAGGGGAAAGGGCCCAAACCCCACTTCTTCAGGGCGTGATTTCCTCTATCTCCCTGCTTGGATTTTGGTTACACAATCCAGTGCTCCTGACACTTTCTCACTGGATCTTCATTTAGCTCCAAGGACTTTCTCAATTTGGTATTCACAGGAGTTCTCAGCAGATGAACCGACCAGAATGGGTCAGCGTGATTCCTCCAGAACCCGCCTAACACTCCGGCCGAACACCTGTCTTTCTACTCTTGAGACACGCTCTCATCTGCCCCAAAGGGCAGGGATCAAAATGATGTCTTGCAAACGGCAAGGGAGCCCCCAGGTAGGAGACAAAGAGGATGCTGGAAACGTGCCCAGGATGAGCAGAAAAGAAAGCTCTGTTGACCAACAGTGAATCAAAACGCGTGGGCTTTCACTGCCTGGGTGAGGGGTAAAATCATGCATATCAAAGGGATATCATACCTGAGAAGGTGGATCAGAGAGAGGAGACCGTTTTGGCGACCTTTTCACCCTAAATGTGTCACTGGAAATAAAACGGAGAATGTGAACACAGCAAACAGGGGTACAGAACAGTCCAGAGCTACACAGAGCGGACTGAAGCCATGCCCTCCGGCCTCTGCCGCCGCACACTGGCTAAGAGATGTCCATGCTGACGATCCATCCCAACCCGACACCAGAGATCATTGCTGCCCCCCAGGGAAAGAGTTCTCGAGCTGGAAATCTTTTAAAGAGATGCCATTTTGGAGAGCTGGCCCAGAACACGCAGCTAAAATTAGCCAGATGTTCTTATTTTAAAAGCAGATTTTGGTGAGGTTAATGTATCCAGATTCATCCAAGAAGGTCTGAACCAAGTGAGGTGCGGGGCAGGGACCTTGACTGCTGACACGGATGAGCGGGACCCCACTGACGGACCGGCAGGCCGACACAGAGCATCACAAACCACGGACAGAGCCAGAAACAGGAAGAACGTTCTGGGTCTTCAGGGAAAGTCCCATCCCGCTCACTGGAACTCAGAGAGTAAAGGATTCCAGCATCTTGGCACTTCTGGATGAGAGTCTAACCAGAGGCGGGGCCAGGGTGAAAGGATTCTTTTTTAAATTGTAGCGCAGTTCACACAACATACAATTTACCATCTCCGAGAGCCGTCAACTACTTTCACATCGTGCCAGCCATCTCCAGCGCTCTTCCGGCATGAGAGGATTTCTCTACAGTCTATTTCTAACCACAGTTAAGGACTCTTCCCTCCCTTCCTTTTTCCTTCATGTAAATAATTAGGGGCAGGGGCAGGTCACTCGAGGCAACGGGAACATCAGATCAGACTTGCAAAGGGGTCAGCGATGGAGAGCATTTTTAGCATAGATGGTTCCACAGAATCACTGAGCGGGCAGGGGGGTCATTTCCCAGGCAGAACGGAGGCCTCCCCACCTGCAGCCTGGCCCCCGGTCTCAGGCCACTGTGTGGTATGGTCTTGCCTCCAGCAAAGCAACAGGTTTTTGGGGTGCGGGTTGTCGCCCGATCTTAGACCCCACTCCTTCTCCCTGCTCTAACATTAACTGGATGGACAGGGCAATTCAGCACTCAAGTTCCCTCCCTGTGTCCCCTTCAACAGCACGCTCCAGCAATGGCATCCAATCATGAAAAACTACAGAAATGGTGATTTACAGCATTGACAGCATCTGCCTTGCTAGCCGTGCAGCCCTAGCCCGGAACATATATTTACCCATGCATATAAACATGTAACCGTGTATTGGAGAGTTGCTAAATGGCTCTAAAAAACTCAAGAAATCCCTTGGTCAGAAGCAAGCCTGACAGACTCGACCCTATTCTGGGGGCCGCTGGAGGCCTGGGACCAGGCCAGCTTCCCTTGTAAGACGGGGGGCGGAGGGGTACCTGTCCTGGGGCCCCTGGGAGCTGCCCACAGCGTCCCTCCCATGGTGGCAGAGCAGTACGGGCACAGAGGGGTTGGCTCGGGCTCCACTGACGCCCAGCAGAGTGGCCAGCAGTCGGCAAGCCAATGGAAACCCGGCCTGGTCCTGGGAGGCCAAGGATGCGGGCCCAGAGCAGGCTGGCGAGGGCTCTCACAGCCGTGCACTCCACTCCGAGCCCACCTGGCATTTTAGGGGATCTCAATTCGAACCAGCCCCACGACCTCCACTTCATATGGAAGCTTGAAAAGTGACCTCGGGCCGCTGCTGTGGTCGGCCAGGTGGTTATGTCATCGTGAAGCCACAGAGCGTTGAAAGCAATCGCTCCCTAGTCCGGTTGGAAATGAGAGAATGGAATGAAAGCTTAAAAAAAAAAAATGTATGGGTTTCAGATGAAGACATCCAATATGCAAGGGAGAAAAAAAAATTCCATTCCTGACAAGCAGACAGATGTGAATAATCACATTTTCACAGCCAAGCAGTTTCACTTATGCTAATCGCTCTGGAACAGGAACGTAAGTTTGCTCCTGGGGAGCCCCATGCCCCCCACCATCCCCAGACCCGACACAGAAACCATGTAAGCGGCAGCCACGGAGAGGAAATGGAGAGAGTTTGAAAGCAAAAACAGAAAGCAGAAAAGCACAGGTAGGGTGAGAGGCAGATTCCATTCAATTTACTTACAACAGAGAACACACAGACATCACATCTTCAACCATCCTAAGACAAGAAGACAAGAAAAGAGAGACAGACAGAAGGAACTGACAAAAAAGATAAATCTGCAGGCGGCCGGTTGTCAGTGGGTTGGGATACAGGAGCTATCCCTGTGGCAAGCATGGCCACCGTCCCCGCTTTCTGGAGAGGGGCTGTGGGAGAGCACCTTCCTGTCCTGCTCCTGATCACCCCGTAGGTGCCGGTGCCCAGAGGGCTTTGTCTCGCCCGTGTGGGATTCCAAGCCTTCGGCACTAGAGGTGAGACCCAGAGACGGGCTGGCTTCCCTGACCTGTCAGTTAGCTCTGACGGCAGAGCAGACGGCACCGAGGCTACCCATGGGGAAGGAAGTGATGCGTGATGGCTACAGGTTGGCTCTCGGTCCAACAATGAGAGATCATAGTTTTGTAGTCTGGGCGCCTCAGACCTCGGTTCGAGGCATTGAAAAAAGCTTCCAACACTGCTTTGACAGAGTGTCTAGGAAGGGCCTGGCTGGGACGCTGATCTCAGAAAAGTCTTGGGATCCACGGCTAATGCCTGCTTAGAGAACCTCCTCGCAGGAAGCCCCGAATGGGAGGTAAAAACGTCACCTTGTCTCAGGCACAGTCACAGGCACAGTCAGAGAGGCCAGAGGCTGTGCTCTCGTCTGCCGAGTTGGGGCCAGAAGCCTGGTCTCTGGGCCTTGTTCAACTACTGACCATACTTCCCGGGAGGGCAGGAGAAAGGCTCTAAGCACTGATCCCACCATGCTGGGACCCACATCCTGAGCAGGGACCCACAGCCGTCCAGGTGATAGTTGGGTCTGGGGATGGACGCCAGAGGCACTGACATGGAGTCCTGAAGGGTATTCTACTTGGCAGGTGTCTGCACAGCAGGATTGATTAGGAATGGCCACCCAGGGACTGTTTTCTCATTGATCTCTTCTGGAACTCCCAGAGCCTTGGAGTCTTGTGTGCAAAAGATGGCCAGAAACAAGAATGAGGACAAACGAGGTACTTCACATGGGCTGGCTGCAGGGCAGGGAGGGGTCCAGGCCAGATCTCTCGCTCCGGGACCATTAAAGGGCAGACACAAATCCTACAAATTCTAACAATATTTTCAAGGTAGCTCTCCTAGCTTGTAGGCCACCCCCAAAAGCAATTCCCATGCTAACCAGGGAAAAGCTAAGTCACCAACGGAAGGTTGACCAGGTCTCTACTGGACAGTCCCTTCTTTATGGGCCCACCCACACTCCCCTGGAGTCAAATGTCAGGTCTGCAGCTAAAAATAATGCTTTAAACCACTGTCAGAATAAGACAAAGGATCAAGGACTCTAGACCCAAAGGGGTATGTGGCGGGGAAATGCCACCACTGTGGGAAACAGGGAAACAGTTACAGTGTTGCAAACCTGGCAGCCTTACGGCAGACGGAGGGAAGGGTCAGGGCAGCCACGTTCATCCAGACACACAACCCAGGATCACAGCCAACGCACAGACCCGCCTCTGGTCTTACCACCTCGCACCCCTGAACTTACGTCTTTAAGGGGGTCTTCTTCTTCTTGGCGGGCTTGTTCAGTCCATCCCCGTCCGCTCCATTGGCTTCGATGGCACTGGCTGGGATCTCAAAGGAGGCTGGGGATTTAGAAGGCGAGCTGGGGGTTTTAGAGGACGTCTTAAAAGGGTCAATGGATTCGTCACAGGCGTCTGGGTCAAAGTTGTAGGACTGCTGGGGCAGTGTGGGAGATTCTTGCATTTTTGAGGTGGAAGAAAAAGGGTTAAAATTGGGGTCATCCCACTTGTCAATATCAAAGGTGTAGGTTCCTTTGGCGATAGGGATGTCGTTGGGTTCATCGGGGGATCTGGTAGGCGAGGCAGGAGTGTTGTCGAGTTTCTCGGGTGTTTTTTTCATCTTTGGCCTCCTTAGGGGCATTTTGGCAACCGGCTTTTTGCCTAGCTTTTTGGTAGGAGGAGGGTTTTCCTGTTGGGTATCCCAACTACCCTTGTCCTCAGAATAGTCAAACTCCAGCCTCACCGAGAGCCCTTTGACTGGGGAGTCCTCCTGCCCCCCGCTATCTGATGGGGTCACCTCCACTGCTTCCAGAGCCGTGGTGAGGGGCAACGTTTTCCTTCCAACCGGAGGTGAGTTCTGCACTCTGCCACTTCCAGAAGATGGGGGGACGGCCCCTTCGGCACCCTCGGGGTCCAGAGGGCAGGCGGCCTTGGGCACAGCAGTGGGTTCCAGGGACGTCTCCTCCAAGAGGGCTGGGACAGAACCCTCCGTCTTGGCCAATTCCGGTTTCGTCTCTAGTGCTCGATTCTCCTCACTGGGGACAGGATTCTCCTCCACTGGCTCCTGTTGTGTCTCTTTCACTGGGGGGGTTTCGGTGGGTTTCTTCGTGGTCTGCTTCTTTTTTAAGGAAGGCGGCCTTGGCTTTTTAGTTCGCTTAAGGGTGCTGGAAGCACTGCTTGAACCCGTGCTATATGCATCTGGGGCCAGGGCCACGGCCTCAGGGTTGCCTGAGCAAGAAGCACCATCAAAGTCACTGGCTTGCAGGCTGAGAGAGCGGGACAGCGTGGACTTGGAGACGGGCACAGAATCGGTGGATTTCCTCCGCGTGTTCACTTTGCATTCCTGACTCTTAGAGTCTGTGCAGCGGGGCTCCAAGGTCTGGAAGTCGTCCACCAGCTCGATGCTGTCAAAGTCTAAGTTGTAAGTCCCGCTGCTGGCTATAGGCTTGTCTTCATCAAAGACGGCAGAGAAGGAGTGTGACGGGGGGCGGAAGGGGCTCCCTTCCACTGAGCTGCTGCGTGGGCCATCGGGGACAGAGGCCGGCTCGGAACCGCAGCCTGAGGAAGAGGAGGCAGAGCAGTCACTGAAGGACACAGGACACCGGAGCGTTTCTGCCAGACTGCTGCCCTCTGAGCAGAGGCCCCAGACCCCTCCCCCAGGCCCCCACTGGGCGGGCAAAGTGCTGGGGTACAAAGCCTCCTCTCACCCATCACTACCCTCCAGGAGGGTAGCCTTACCCTCCGGTCCCTCATCTGTAAAATGGGAGTGATGAGGGCTGTGTAGGGAAGAGCTCAAATCAGTCAGTCATTCAGAAAAAACCTTTACCAAATTCCCAGCCAGGACCAGGCACCATTGTGGGAGTTGGGGACTCAACAATGAACAAAACAGACCAAATCCTCACCCTCCCAGAAATTACATTCTTCAGGGAGAGGACAGTTTAGAAACAAATAAGTAAGATGTATAGACTGCCAGATGGTGATAGGCACTACAGAGAAAAATAAAGACAGAGTAGGGGCATCGCAACTTTAAAATAAAGTTGTTGGCAAAGTCCTCCAAGGAGGAAAAACATAAGCAAAGATTAGAAACAAGGTAAACACATGAACCAGGGGACACCTGGGTGGCTCAGTTGGTTAAGCAGCTGCCTTCGGCTCAGGTCATGATCCCAGAGTCCTGGGATCAAGTCCCGCATCGGGCTCCTTGCTCAGCAGGGAGCCTGCTTCTCCCTCTGCCTCTGCCTGACACTCTGTCTGCCTGTGCTCCCACATTCTCTCGCTCTCTCTCTCTCTAACAAAACAAAAAAAAAAAAAAAAAAAAAAAAAAAAAAAATCTTTAAAAAAAAGACATGAACCAGGAGGATATCTGCCCCCTCCCCACCCTGCCCTGGGGGGAAGCATCATAGGCACCAGGAACAGAAAGTGCAAAGGCCCTGGGGTAGAAGCACACCTGGCGTGTTAAAGAAATAACAGAGGCTAGTGTGACTAAAGCAAGGGAGAGGAAGACAGTCATTACTACCATCAAGCCTGTTTTTGACTACTTTGAGCTTGTTGTGAGGAACAACAGGGAGACTTTCTGTGGAGGCCCCCAGGCCACTGCAGCATGCCTTGCCGGCTACCTGTCCCTACACCAGGCATCCCTTGTAATCTCTCCCTCCAGCTCTGCCTGCCATGCTCCCCTTCCTGGCCTCTCCTCCAGTCCAGTCCCTTTCCTCTCTGCTGCTCTTCCTCCCAGCCTGCCCACCCCCACGGCCACTGCCGGCCACAGAGGCTGCTCCGTCACCTCATGACCCCACTGCTCCATGGAGTTCTGGCCATCCTGGCCTTGGCTTGGCCACGCTGGGCTCTACCTGCACCAGCTGGTGCCTTTCATGCATTTCTGGGTTCACAGCTGTCCTGGGCAGTCAACACGCCAGAAAACGATGGGCCAGGAAACTAACAATACGTCACTGGACAAAGGAGGACAAATGCTGCGAAGAGGTCTGCAGAAGAAGGGACTGGAGAGTTGGCACAGGTATGGCCTGGGACAGTGCTCCCAAAGCTGTGTCTCACTGATGCGAGTTATGCCCCCAACACCCACCCTGTGCCCGGCTGCAACAGAGACCAGATAAAACACAGGCGTTAACTTGGAATTTCAGATCCTTGAAAAAGGGTTTTCGTATAAATTTGTCTTGGTAATTCCTTGTTCATCCGGGATTCAGATGTAACTGGACACCCTATATTTCAGTTTGCTGAGTCTGGCGGCCCCAGCCCTCATCCCCACACACGGACATGGCTTGGGACGTGCTCAGCTAACCCTGAACGGGCCTCTCGCTGGACATCTCAGAGCAATCCGTGCTCGCGACTGCAAATGCACGGGCGGGGCGTGCTCGTGCGCTGCCCCCGACTTGCTCGCGAGCAGGCATTTCTCCTGGAGCACCTGACCGAGAACCCGGCCCAGGACACGACCACGCAAGAAAGTCCAAGCTTCCTGAGTTCAGGACTGCGTCTGACTCATCTCTGCTCTTCCTGGATTGGTCACACTTTCTGTTGTGGGCTCAGTAAACACCTCCAGAATCGAAGACACCTTCTGGAAGCAGGTGCATTCACGGTTCTAAACGTTCCGGTCTCTCCTACCCCCGGCGCCCCCCAGGCCCTACTTGCAGCCGATGCCCTGGAAGATGGGGGTCACTTCCTTAAAGCCTCACATCTCTTCCACCAAACGATTCCTCCCTCACCTCTGAAACACTCCCGCTTCCTCCCCATCTCAAGAGAAGTCCCCTCCCTGCTTCTTTCCAAAACCAACTCCCTCTCTGCTTCCTCCAGAGCCTGGTCCCCTCAAACACCCCATCCTCCTGCCCAGACACATGACACAGGGGACAGAGAAGGATCAAAGGACCCAGGGGAACAGGGGCTTTCAAGGGGGCCTTGCAGGAGGGAGAAGGAGCCTCAGTCCATCCCACTGTTTCTAAAGCGAGGCCCACAACCACCAGTCTCCTCTCTCTCAAGCCACCCCGGGCCTCCCGAGACCCCTCAGACTGTCGGTGGTTCCCCAGAATCAGGCAACAGGCCGCCATCTGCTCGTCTGACCCAGAAGGAAAGCTCCTACCTGTTTACCGTCCTTTCCTCTTCAGCACTGATATTCCCGAATTAACTCATCATGGACCAGGAAACCTAGTCTTGCTGCAGGGTGTCTCGGCCTTGGCACTGGGGCCATATTGGGACGGCTACATGTTTGCAGGGAGGGGTGCTGTGCCGTTCACTGTAAGCTGTCAGGCAACATCTTCAGCCTCTTACCCACAAAAAGCCACTGGCACCCCAACCCTAGTTGTGACCATGTTTTAGGGGCGCCTGCGTGGCTCAGTTGGTTAAGCATCTGCCTTCAGCTCAGGTCATGATCTCGGGGTTCCGGGATCACGCCCCACATTGGGCTCCCTGCCCAGCGGGGACTCTGCTTCTCCCTTGCCCTCTGCCCCTCTCCCTTCTTGTGTGCTTGCTCTCTCTCTTTCAAATAAATAAATAAAATCTTTAAAAAAAAAATTTCCAAAAATTGCCAAATGTCCCCTTGAGGGGCACCGTGATCCCTGGCTGAGAACCAGTCTCATTGTGTGGTCGTTAAGCAGGTCGTTCCACAAGGCCCATTACAAGGCCAAAAGAGCCTAAATTCATCTGAAGACGGGGGCCACGAACTACCACGTGGAACCCAACCAGGGCCTCTGCAAAGCCCACACTTCCCATGGAACAGTAAGAAAAGGTCTAGAATGGGCACAGTGTCTCCAGTCACCTCTAAGGCCCCCACATGGGCCTTCCCGGGCGGTCTCCCAGCGAGCCTAAGAAAACTGTCTTCACCCCAGGGGGAAGCAGTGGCCCTGGAGGGAGGCCACCATTGAAAGAGCCCCGCTCTGCGCCACGAAACCTGGTTCACGGGGTCACTGACCACCTGTTTGCCCTGACAACCACTGTGTCCGTCCTCTGCCTCGGGGTCCTTACATGCACCAGTGCACTCCACCTGCACACAGCAGCCTGCTTTCCCAACGGAAGGGAGTCAAGAGGCCCGGGTTCCTACCCCGGAGCCCCCCCCCGTGCTGCGAGACGGAGGGCAAAGTCTGGAAGCCGCACGTCTGACTGGGGAAGCAGGAGATGCCATCTGACGTGCAGGGATGCTGTAAGGACGGGGCGGGACGCTCAGCTGAGTCGGAGATGACACCCCAAAGAACCCAGCGCAGGCCTGGCCTCAGGGGACACTTCCAAGGGTGCTACCGTCTAGTGATGCGACATTTCCTTCTGTCCCTCATCGTCCAGTTCTGCGCTCTAGGAACACGGCCACCGGACAGCAGCCGCACGTTGCCATCCCAGGACCAGAGAAGGTCAGAAAGGGAAGGAGGACCTCAGAGGGCTGGCAGGCTGCCCTCATATTACGGGTAGGACAAAATCAGGCCCAGACAAGCTGCATCCTGACCCAGCCCAGCCCAGACGAAGGGCAGACGCGGGTGAACACCCAGCACCACCCCCCACCATCCTCCTGTCCCATGGGGCAAAACCATGCTGGCTGGACCCAAGGCGAGGCTGGTTGTTCCCGACAACGTGGGTTTCCAGGGGAGCAAATCATGTCTTTATTCATAGCCAAGGGTCTAGTCTGTTAGTTCATGTGGCTCTTTCAGCACCTTTAGCAATACCGGATGCTTTGCAGAAGAGAACCAAACACCAGATATGCTCCGAGCCCTTTCCTCCCAGCGGTTCTTGGAAAGAACCTTTCTTCCCCTCTAACCACCTCTGGAAGTGGGCACACCTGCCTGCTCACGCCTCTGCTGTGCCCCATACTGTCTGCAGGATGGACGAGCAGACTTTTCTAACCAGGGCTGCGAATCAGATGGCTCTTTGCACGGCCCAAGCCCGCGGCAGGGCGGGGGGTACTTTGAGCAGTCACGGTCACGGTCACGGTCACAGTCACGGTCCCAACTGTAAGAGTCCTGATTGTGGAAGCCATGGATATTTAGCTTCAGTGGAGTTTTCCAAGAAGGAGAAGCACAAAGTCCCTGTTCAAAGACTCCCACTAATGCAATCGAGGTTCTGTGGGGCTGTGCCTCGTGGCAATTACCAGCCCCAACCCCTTCCAGGTGGGGGTTTCCTCCTAATCCCCTGCAATGCTCATTTCGTTCTGAAGTTGCCCTCTAAGAAAGAGGTGGGAGCTGCACGTCTATTTGTTTTTAAGAGTGGAAACTACTCTTTGCTTTGTTGAAACGCAAGTCAGGCAGAAGGAACAAGGACAGACCACAGACAAGAACAGAAGCAGCAAACCATCCCCAGACGCTGTCAGGATACGTGGCTGGAAATCCCAGAAGTCGCACATGGGCTCACAAAATGGGCCTTCCCTTGGTGCAGGAGAATGGACCGTACGCTGTAACGCACCATCATTTTCTTCTCAGTTCTTTCACAAAGTAGCCCACGTATCTGTGGGCATGAACTTGTACCCACAAAAAAAGGATGGTTGATTTCCAATCACGTGTTTGATCTAGGGATGACGATCTATTTGTCATTCCCTTTCCATTAAACCTAAGGGTGATTTTTTTATAGTATTATAAGAAATGAATTTTCATATGCTTCATAATATGAAAGAAAAAATGGGAATGTTAAAACCCTCTCAGCAGTCCTTCTGGTTCCTCCTCTACCTTAAAATCAAATAAATTGCAACAATTCCTCTCTCAGGGCCCAGCCCCTAGACTAGCCATGCAGAATCAGATACTACTAGCTGAGTTATCAGAGATGGGAGAATATAAAAGCGGCATTTGTCAGACACCAGCAAAGACACCTGCTCTCCCCCCCAAAATGGTCCTAATCCTTTCCCCCAGGATTGGGGAGCCTATCTGGTTAGGAGGGTCGCCTGGGTGGCCCAGTTGTTAAGCATCACCCTTCAGCTCAGGTCATGATCCCAGGGTCCTGGGATAGAGTCCCGCATCAGGGTCCTGGGATAGAGTCCCGCATCAGGCTCCCTGCTCGGCAGGAAGCCTGCTTCTCCCTCTCCCACTCCCCCCACTTGTGTTCCCTCTCTCGCTGTGTCTCTCTGACAATAAATGAAGAGCATCTAAAAAAAAAAAAGAATCAGCCTCCAAGTGTCCACCCTTTCTAAAGTAACAGCCCATCTGAACCTAGGACAGGTAGAAAGAATTCTGCCCATTTCTTTGTAAAACCAACACTGAGGTCAAAATATTTGACTTTACAGTTCACCAGGCTTCTGGCCAGGGCAAGAGTATGAATGGAGGCCCAGCCATAAACTTTTTCCTCCTCCTCCCACCCCAGCTCTATCCCTTACCTGGGGTGGGAGCACAGGTGTGTGGACACCCCACCTTGGTTCCTCCTTGTCTGAGAGGTATAAACATGGGTACAATCAGCCCTGGGAAGATGGACCATGAGAAAGGGTGTCCAGAGTGTCCAGAGGGTGGCTTAGGAGGAGATGGGCCCTACAGCCTCACCACAGAGAGAGGACTGTGGCTGGAGGAAAGCCAGAGTGGGGTCCACTAGAACACACAACCCAATGCAGGAAGGTGGTCCAGGTCTAAGAATGGTACCGCCTAGCTCCCTGACCAGTCTGCTGGGCCAATTCTGGCCGTCCCCATCTCCTTCCAGGTCTCGTGTTAAACTTTCACACTGGAGGTGTAGCTGGAGAATACAGGCACAAAACCCTGGCCAGGTCGGGGTCTGGGGAATGAGATCTGTCCCATCCCCTCGCATCTCCAGCAATCACAACTGAAAGGTACGGAAAGATCCACGTTTTAAGTCTCACTAGGGGAGAAAGGAGGCAGGAAAGTGATATGAAATCAGGTAACTTGAGGTTAACGAGGAATAAATGAACCATTCATGCATGGGTTTGGCTATCTATGGCTTTCTCTTCTTTTCCATTTACTACGTATCTCCATTCCCAAGCCCAGGGGGGCTATGGTCTTTCATAAAAATGCAGATTCATGTGGGCTGTCAAGCACCAGTGTTCTTATGGGAGCCAAGGGCCACATATTAGAATCCAAGATAGAATCCCAAATAAAAACCTCCCAGACCCCCTTGTCCCATTAAGCCCAATTCTGGATGCCAAGTAAACGGTACCCAGAGCTAAAGAAGGCGTTTCCCTCAGGTCCCCCCTAAACACCTTCAAAGCAGACAGAATAATCGCGGGATCTGCTCACTCTTAGTTTTCACTCACAAAACGAGCTCCGAGCAGAGAGGGAGCCCCCCTCCAGCTACCCTAGCCCAGGGCTACTCCCAGGCTTCCCCGAGGGGAGCACCTGACCTTGGTTACCTGGGTCTTCCAGGGGGGGCTGCACGCTGACCTCAGGTTCTGGAGTGACTTCAGGGGGCGGCGGGGGAGGGGCTGGTGGAGCTTTGACAGGAGTCGTTGACTCGGGGGTCTCAAATGCTTCTTCAGAGTCAGAACTCCTGATGGAGAGAGGAGGAGAGAAACAGGGTTAGGCAGGCGTCTGGGCCGAGTTGGCTCTGAGGGGCCAGGGGCCCCTGCTGCTGAGGCCATGTGACCCTCGGATCCCTGCCTGGGACCCCTAGAACCGGACTGGTTGCCCAATTAAGCTATTCGAAGACAGATGTGAGGAAAGTCATTTCCCAGCAGGATTCACAAGATCGAATCTCATTATCACCAGCTTTGTTCCCAAATGACATATGCTTTGAACTTAGCCCTATGAGAAATACGTATCTCTGGCCTCAGTGACAAAATCAAACAGGGGAATCTTTTGATCAACTCTGGCACCCGGTCGGTCAAACAGACAGTCCCAGAAACACATTTCTTTGCCACGGTTCCAACACATCATAGGGTCCCCACTCCGTGAAACGAAATCACGTACGGCCTTTCCACATCCATCATTCTCTCCTGCCACCCTTCCTTCCCAGAGCTTCTCGTAACTTATTGTAGATTTAGTCACCTCCTAATTGTGTTAATTATCTTTCTCATCTCCTGAGCTTCCAGGCCATGAGGGCGGCAAGCCTTACCTATTACAGCTTCTCTGAGCCTAAGCCAGGAAGCAGTGAATACACATCTGTTGAATGAATGAGTGAGTGAGTGAATGAATGAATGAATGAATGAAAGCAAGCTGGCAAGCCAGCTCTCTGGAGGATGTGCTGGACCAAGACACAAACACAGCCTGCTGATCTCCATGATACGATAACAACCACTGCCACTCTACCCGAAGGTCTGATCTCAAGGAAAATTCTTCATCCAGAGAACTGGACCAAAATTTCACCCACAGGACACCCACCCCACCCAGAAATAAGGGGGAGGCTCCTCAACCAACTAAAGCCGTGTCCTGGGCTCTGGAAAACCCAGAGCGGACAGCCCTTCTCCAGCACCCTGCTTCTACAGGGGGTTCAATTTTAAGCCAGAAAGAATGAGACTTCCCCAAATCATGGAGCCAGGCCTGCGTCCTCAGGCCGCGGGGCAGCTCCTCCCTTGCTCAAATGCCCAGCGGGGCGCAGTCCTGGACCAACCCCACTCAAGGTGGCCAGAGTGGCGTCCCCTGGGCGGAGTCCCTACTCAAGCCATCGTACAGAGACTAAAATGCCACTCGCTCATTTGCAACAAGCAAAAGGTCATTATCAAGAGAGCGGATACTCAGGGCCGCTGCTGGCACGCGTGACCCAGCTGGCAAATCCGGGTGAAGACGTGTAACCAGAGGTGCACGAGCCAGGAGAGCACGGAGCATGGAACACTCTAGCTGCTGAGCCCCCAACAAGGTCAAAGCACTCGTGACCTCCGCCCAGGGCAGCCTCTTCTATAGACCGTCTGCCAGCCAGGAAGCAAGCCAATCCCTCCGCCGTCAGCCAGCACAGGAAGAAACAGCCATTTGGGGAGTTCTCCTTCAGAAGAATGTACACACTGATGTTTTTACGACTTGTTAGTGACTCATTTTACCTGTGCCAAAGACCCCATCCTTAAGGATCCTGGCTCCTGCAACCCACCACAAAGCCCTCCCAGGGCCCAAAGAGATGAACAGAAACACCCAAGAAGCTTTTGATGGGCTCCAGGGAGCTGAAACTTGCACACTAGCAGATTTCATGAGGAAAGACTCAACCACCACACACAGGACAGCCGGCGCTGACTTTTTACAAACATACGTTAATATCAAAGGCCTTAGCTTTTGTCCAGGGAAAGTGAAGATACACGCTTGGACAACAATAGATCAAGGTACCTGAGTTTTGCAAGGTCCATTCACTGGCATGAAAAACACGAGGAAGTTACACAACCGAGGAGCAAAGAGAACCAAGAGTTTGGATCACCCCGGTGGGCCCCGGCTGTCACCCTGCCCCCAGCACGGCTTGCGTCAGGGGCAACACTGACAAAGACGCACGGAGCCAACTTGCCTCTTTCCAGAGCTTCCTTGAAGGGCCATCAGACTGGCTTCTCCACTGCTGGTCACTGTTGTCCACATCCACTGGGCCCACTCCACCAGGGGCCACATCCGCCAGGAGGCAAAAGCCATCTCTGCCAAAGGATAGCCTCTGTCCCCTAAAGTCCCACCCTGATTCTCTGGCTGTATCTCTGGGATCTAAATCTGTCCAAGATGTCAGCAAGGAGTTTGCCGCACTGCCGGCCACGGACGCCGCGAGCTTCCCCGGCGTGCAGCCGGGACACGGAGTGAGAGGCTGCGTGCTCCTCCCGTGGCTTCTGTAACCCTGGGCCCTGGCGATGCACAGCCTTAGAGCACAAAGGACCCCTGCTCTTTCCCTCAGCACGAGCAAGCGACAGGGAGAGCCGGATGCTCTTGGGTCCGAGCTGCTGAATTCCAATGAGGCCTCCCAGGCTGCAGCTGCCGGCCCATGCACCTGCTCGGAAGGGACCGCCATTCACCACTGCCCTGTTGGGAGGGAGACGGCCCATCAAGCCCCTTTGTGGCTCCTTGCCTGTTGACCATGAACTGTTTCTGCATCAGAACAGCACGGGGGACCGTGAACCATGGAATGGCACTCACTTCCGGTGATGCCTGCGTTGTGTTCACATTTCCGCTCCCTCTCCCAGGAGCAGAGAGCAAGTTAATTAGAGGAGGCGGATGGAAGCTTTTTTAATTAGCTCTTTTCCCCCTGTTCGGTTTCCCAGAGGGCTCAGAAACATTTCCGAGAGCAGGGATTTCTGCAGTCCACCCACAAAGAGCTTGTACATAAAAATAAAGCAGCACTTTGGAGGCCCAAGGCGAAAAAGCAGCTCCCCATAGCCTGTTTGATTTTTTTTTTTCCTACTAGAAAAAAACCAAAGTACAATAAATGATTCTGTTATGGCTTCACACACTTTCCAAAGGAAATTAATTTGCTGCAAAGATGCATCAGAAAGAACGTGCCACTCCAGTCTGCTAAAACATCTCTAAATTAGAGGAAAATGCATTCACCAGGATAGACGGGTGCTATGTTAGGAGATAAGCAAATATGCAAATGCATGCAAATAAAATGAGACATATGTCTTTCCCTCATGTCAAAAGCTAGCTCATAATGACCACGTATGAAATATGGTCCCAGCATGAACAGCTTTATAATGGTTATCATATGCTCAACTTTCTGTTACATGTCAGGCACTGGGCGAGGCCCATTTGCATCTCATCTTCAAAACCAGCCCGCCTGCTAGAGAGCAGGCCCACTTTACAGACGGCATCACTAAGGCTTAAGGAAGCAAATTACTTTGCCCTTGGCCATCTAGTTAGCAAGCAATGGCAGATGGGCTCAAATCTAGAACTGTATGCCCATAAGATCTGCTCTTTTCACTGTCTTGGTGGTTTCCAAACATTCTCAACAGCAGAACTCTTCTTCCAAATGGATCCCCTGTGCGGAGCAAAGCAGTATTTCATTTATTTTATAAGCTCAATTGATAATATATTCTTACGACAAAGTCTATCACTGGGAATAATAAAGCTGTCTTGACAAACTTGAAAACCTGACACCAGGGGTCGGGGATGCCAATCGCAGCATCAGACCTGCTAATGGCTCCTGGGCTGCACGTGACCAGGCAGTCCTGACACAGACTGATGACTGCTGCAAACGCACCTGTTTTTTCACAGCTTGTCCTATGAACGCAGGATCTTCTTGAATAAGGCAGACAGGGCTGAGTAGCTACCTAGCTGTACAAAACCAAGTTCATCCATCCCCACAAGGCAATATGCTGATGATATCCAACCCCACGCAGTGTGGTGTGCACGGACGGGAAGGAAAGACAGAAACGTGTAACCCCAAGGACAGAGAGACTGTGCTAGCCACCAAAACCAAACATGCCAAGCTCCCAGCTGTATGTTAGCAAAGTTTTAAGAGTATTTTTTCAAATATTTTTTCAGATTTCAGAGAATCTCTAGATAGTTCTGAGCTCCCACTGAGCACACAATGAAGAAATCAGTCCCTCCACAGATGACGCACTGTATTAAAATAGAGCACTATGTGGAAACTGTCCCCAAAGTGAGCCAGCTGGCAAAATGTAGAACTCCCTAGGGCCTGTTGCCCTATCTTTTTGCTTAACTTTCAATATTTTCAGGTTTTCCTTCTATGAACTATAACAACAAAACAAGATCAGCACCCACCAAAGAATACATTAATGTAATATAAGTTAGCATAATAAATGATAAAGTTAGTATAATAAAATCACATATACACTAAAGTATGTGTGATGTATACATGTATAAATAAAATATGATTATCTCTTTTTTTCAAGATTTTATTTATTTATTTGACAGAGAGAAACACAGCGAGAGAGGGAACACAAGCAGGGGGAGTGGGAGAGGGACAGCAGGCTCCCTGCTGAGCAGGGAGCCCAATGCGGGGCTCGATCCCAACTGGGATCATACCTGAGCTGAAGGCAGACGTTTAACAACTGAGCCACCCGGGAGGCCCTCTTTTTCTTTTTAAGTTTATTTACAATCCCTACACCCAATGTGGGTTTCAACATGGGGTTCAAACTCACAACCTCCCCATCAAGAGTCACACGCTCTACTGACGGAGTCAGCCACGTGCCCCCAAACCTGGGCATCTCTTACTAAAGAGACGCTGTAAACGTAGTTTTTCAGCTTACCATTAAACAGTTACGTTTTGCTCAAGTTTCATAGGAAGTAATTCAAGGGCTCGGGAAAAGAAATCTCAGACACTGTAGAATGAATCTTCCAACTCTGAAGATGGAAGAAAATGTCCTATTCCGACATGCTCACCACGTCCTTTTAAATAGGAAAGGAAACTGAGGCCAGGAGAGCTGCAGTGACTTCCCAAGGAAACCAGCCCGTTTGGGCCGAGCTTTAGCTGGGCCTTCCATGGAACCAGCCTGCCTTCATTAAACGCTGCCTGCACATAAGAAGGCAACCCCCACCTCCTAGCCGCAGTGCCCCACCCCCTGAAAACCTAAAGTTACCTGTACCTACGTGCTATCTGATTACCAAGAAAGAGTTCATTCTTCTTTTTTCTTTAAGGATTTTATCTATTTATTTATTTTAGAGCAAGGGAGAAAGAGAAAGAGAGAGAGAGAGAGAGTAGGAGCTGGGGGAGGGGTAGAGGAGAAGGGAGAGGGATGACTCCATGCTGGGCGTGGAAGCCCCATGTGGGGCCTGATCCCACGACCCCCAGATCATGACCTGAGCTGAAACCAAGAGTTGGACGTTCAACTGCCTGAGGCACCCAGACATAAGAAATAGATCCTTCTAGAGCATGGCCGAAGGGAAGTTACTATGTAGAAAGTCGTCTATTTCTATAGCAATTTCTCAGGATTCTAGTGAAAGGGAGCCTGGGGACTGAAGTTTTGCAACCACCTGCCCACCAAGAGTGAAAGGCCACAGGCAGGCCCTCAGGAGACCCACTTTCCGTGACATACGCCCTACTCCCGAGCAAGAGTACAGGCGTCCCTCTGGCCTCCCTCCCTTTGAGACCAAACCCAGAGAGAAGTCACAGTGCTGGCCCAGAGCCCGCTGTCGAGAGGAGGCTCAGATCCTCCAGGCCAAGAGAACGCCTGCCATCGCTGAAGAGAGGGAGACCTTCCAGAAACAAAACGGAGCTCTCGGCAGATCAGACCAGCTCCTTCCTCTCCGCATGTAAGGATCTGATGGGTTTGTACGTGAGAGGGTATTTTTGAAACTGCTTTGCACTAAATTCGATTCATCAAAATTTTCCCCTCCAGGCAGCCCTGACAAGAAATGCTGTCTCTGTCACCACATGTGCGCGTACTCCCGCGCGCGCACCCACACACGCTCCCCTCCTGCCGAAAACATCCTGACAGACAGGCAATGTTTTCGGCTGACCGAAGAGAGTCCATCACTGTCCTGTGCCCGTCGTGCGAACAGAAAAGGAATCCGCTCTGCAGGATCCTCCTCGACGTTCAGGTCAAGGGGGAACATTATCTCAACACAACCAAGCGTAAGACCCTTCTTGGGCTGTGAGGTGACCGAGGAGGCCACGGTCAGGTGCCGTCTTCCCACAAATACAGAGCTAGTTCTGGCGAGCCAGGTTGCTAGAGTTTTCCAGGCTGAAATTCCTGCCAGCTACATCGCTCCCTATACCTGGATGAACACAGGCCGGTCACTTGACCACCTGGGCCCTTGGACGGTTTGTCCAACCTAAGTGGGAAAAATAACTGTAAGGATTATCCTTTCCCCGTATTACTGCAGCTCTGATTCTGCCCTTGGCCTCCAGCCCTTAGAAATTGGGGGAACTGGGACGCCTGGGTGGCTCAGTGGGTTAAGCCGCTGCCTTCGGCTCAGGTCATGATCCCAGCGTCCTGGGATCGAGTCCCACATCGGGCTCCTTGCTCAGCGGGGAGCCTGCTTCTCCCTCTGCCTCTGCCTGCCACTCTATCTGCTTGTGCTCACTCTCGCGCTCTCTCTTTCTGACAAATAAATAAATAAAAATCTTTAAAAAAAAAAAAAAAGAAAGAAATTGGGGGAACTTCCTAGCAAGCTAAGCCTTCCTTTTTATTTAGTCACAGCTACTGATCTGGGCATGAAGGAGAATCTGGAGCCTACACACTATGTGGGATGGCTTTCCTGCCAGGCAAAGGGACTCTCAGGGTCACACTGACCTTGACTTCATCTTTCCCTCCAAGTGCACACCACCCATACACCCCAGGTTCAGGGGAGGGTTTCTAGAACGGAGGAGGCTTTGGTGTGGGTTGCACCGGTGTGTACACATGTGCCCAGAGAAACACCCCTACACATGCTTTGTTTTGAGATTGACGTCTCTGCAACAACACCAGGCACTTAGCAGAGCAGACGCTCCAAGGGCTGAGTGCCTTAGTGCAGGCCACATCGGATGGAGGCCGAGCCAGCAGCCCTGGGCTCCTGATTCTACCTGTTTGTAACTGGACCCTGGAGAAATGCCAGAATGCCAATCAAGTCTCAGGAGAAAGAAAGAAAGAAAGAAAGAAAGAAAGAGAGAGAGAGAGAAAGAAAGAAAAAGAAAGAAAGAAAGAAAGAAAGAAAGAAAGAAAGAAAGAAAGGAAGGCAGGCCTCGACTGCCCTTTAATGCCCTTGCCTTCTGCAACGATATCGCCAAAATCTCATCTTTGTAGCTAAACTCCTTGCTTGGGTAACTTAAGCTGAAATCTTTAAACTCAGATTCTTAAAAACCCAACTGGAAAAAAGAGATTTATAGACACTAGCAAGAAAAGAATGGGACACACAGAACTGAGAAAGACCTAAGAAGGAGCTTCCAACAGACTGTCGTTAAGGGTCCTTCTCTTTATTCTCTAGAGAGAACCCCAGAGCACCCTGCCCGGTCAGACGGCTAAGAAGCAGTCTCCCACGCAGCTACGACACCACCAGCAGTCAGGGAGACACAGAAATGTCTCTGTTCAACCACATGTGCTGAAGACCCTGCACCTTCCTCAATGAAAAGCTCTTCTGGTCTTGTCTGAAAACACACTTATCCTCCTTTTATATGCTGTTCTAATGGGTTTGTGTTACGGACTGTGTGTGTGTGTGTGTGTGTGTGTGTTTTCCCCACATTCACACTGAAATCTCACTCCCAATGTGATGAACGTGATTCGAAGCTGCTCGGGCCCCATGAAGGGTATGAGCGCCCCTTATAAAACAAACCCCAGGGAAGAGCCTTGCCCCTCTTCCACGTGAGGACACAGGGAGAACACGACCGTCTACGACCAAGGAGTCAGGCCCGCACCAGACACCCAATCCGTTAGTACCTAGACCGTGGATTCCCCAGCCTCCAGAACTGCACGGAATAAATGTCTGTTGTTGAAGCCGCCCCGTTTATGGCACTTTTGTCATCCCATCCTCCGCAGACCAAGACAGTCTCATACCTCATTTCTGAAACCAAAACAAATCAGAAGGGGCAGGGAAGACAGATGCGTAGATAGCATCCATGAAGCCTGAGTGATCTGTGAGACAGAAGGGCCATCAAAGACGATGCAGGAACTCGGAAAGAACAGTAATGCCTGGTGAACCCCTAGGGTGTCCCCAGCACCCCGCAGGTACCAGAGCCCCCCCCAGCACCCACGTGGCTGACGTGGGCGTGGTGGGTTCACGTGTATAGTCAGGATAGTGCGAGTTTATTTGGGACACAACAATTAAATATATATGCAAATATACATGAACACCCACGCATATTTACATAACACACATATACCTGTGTGGAGACAGAAATAGACGTACACACAGGCAACACATGTGTGGTTTCTGTAATCTGAAAGGAGTATCCGAGCACAAGTGCATGCTGGCATGGTATGGGATGCTGGCCTGAAGGGGGCAGAGCCCAGCCACAATGCTGGGGACGCCAGTAGCCTTCCCAGATCCGCTCAGCATGCTCTCCCAAAGCCCATGGGTCCAGGATGCAAGGAATGGAGCTTGGCTGGGTCTGATTTGCTGGATTATGTCCAGGGCGACATGTTGTAAGGGAAGGAGCTGACCAGGAGTTTGGGGAAAGGGCAACAGCCAGAACCTAGCCTTCCTCCGCGCACAGCCTAGGACAGACATGCCCGCCCAGGACCTGCCCCTTCAGGTGCTCCCGCAGCCGGCAGGAAGCACCCATCCTGCTTCGTGAGCTCACCCTGCACACGCCACAAGCATCGCTCTGATTTCGGGGTGCCTTCCTGGGCAGTGCCTGGATTCTAAGATGGGGGCCTCAAGCAAGGACCGCACGCCTCAGCCCACGTCACGGTTTGTTCCTCAGTTCCCTCACCTCTCCTCCCTCTAACCCTCCAACAGGCAAGGCATGTGGACATTATTCCACAGTTTCAGTCGGGCTGGTCACCTGTTCCGAGCCGGGCACTGGGGCGGCCATGTCAGACACACCAGCTCCCTGCTCTCAAGAAGCTCCAGTCCTCCTGGGGCCTGAGGGTGACAATCCAGAGCCGAGGGGCCCAGTGGCTCGCTGAGGGGCCCAGAGCCCTGCAGGGGCAGAACCGAGACGAAGCACAGGTCTTGTGCTCCCTGTCCCAAACCAGTGGGTTTCCTCTACATCCCAGGGGCTCATGCACATTGGCAGGCTGGAGGGTGTGAATCAGTCTCCAGCACATTTGGGCGCCATCGGTTTCCAGGGCATCCTCAGCTCCAGGGTGATGGACCAAACAACGGGGTTTCCGCATCTGGATCCGCGACTGCCCCATGGGGACAGCCGGCCAGGCCAGCCGGTCTCCCCTGCCCTCTGCCCCTCAGCCTCACCTTAACCCGTCCCCTCATTCAACCACCACTTGGGTGCCCAAGGGGCCCCAGCTCTGCCCTCCCGAATATAACCTCTGGAGGTTCCTGGAACCTACCTCGGGTGACAGGGGAGGCTGTAGGCTAACCACACGCCTGGAGTTAGCCAAGTGCCTTCTGCAGGAGGGTCAGGTCAGCTGCTGATCCTGTTACCCTCACTGATTCGCATCTTGGACAAAGAGAGATATCATCACGGGGTCAAAGGAGACTCAAGTGCTAAGCTCAGAGCAGATGCCGTCCGCTCAGCAGAGCACGGGCGGTCCGGCCTTAGCCTTCTGGGCCCCCAAGTTCTTTATGTCCAAAGCACCCTCACCTAAGTGTCTGTCTATCCGTCTCCATGTCTATCTCTGTGCGACTCTGTCTGAGGCTCTGAATTGGGTTCGGTTTCTATCTGTCCTAGAGCGTGTCTCAGTACTTGTCTCCCTCTCCTCTGCCCTCCCTTGCCCCTGTGTGAGTGTGAGTGTGAGTGTGAGTGTGTGTGTGCATGTGTGCGTGTGTGCACGTGCCCTCCCACCCCCGCTGGGCATCTGCATCCCCTACCACCACCACCCCACACTGATCTTTGGTCAAAAGGGGAAAAGCACATTTGGAGGCTGTCCCTGCTAACCTGAATTCTGCCCTTTCTACCGATAATTAAAGCTCATGTGTTTTGACTTTATAATTCATCACTTATAATTCTGCCTTTAGAGTGGTCCTTCAAAGCTTTGTAAATTATTATTAATAATAGCAACAGAGAAAGGATTTGAGGGCTTTTACTGCATTGGACATTATCTGCCCCATACTCACCCCTTCCTAATGTTCAGTGTACACTCATTACTGAGTCACGCTGAGGCCATTGCTTTTAACATACAGATCTGACCCATGAACCACACAGGGGTTGGGGCACCAACGCCCCATGAGCTGTCAGAATCCAAGTATAACTTTTGACTCTCCAAAAACTTGACTAGTAGTAGCCTACTGTTGATCGGGAGCCTTACTGGTAACATAAAGAGCTGATCATCACATATGTTCTATGTTACATGTATTTTATACTGTATTTGCACAAGAAGGTAAGCCAGAGACAAGAAAGTATTGAGAAAATCGTAAGGAAGAGAAAGTATACTGATAGTACTGAACAGCCACCAAAAAAACCATACAAAAGTGGAGTTGTGTCGCACAAACCTGTGGGGTTTGAGGGTCAAGGGTACATACCTTACAGGTAGATTTCACCCAGTTTGCTAAAACCTCAGCGGCCCAGAAAGCATCGTGAGCTCCCTGCACGATCCAAGCAGCTGTGACTACAGATGAGAGCATCACGCCCTCCCGCTGAGAAGGCTGACCTTGATCGAGACCCTGAAGCTTTGCTGACTGAAAGAAGTGAACCCAGAGTGGGTTTAGTTGTTTTATTTCATTTATCTGCACATCAGTAATTCTCCCGCCATTGCCCAGAGGTGACACTCGGCCAACACCTCCCCCAGCAGCCCCTCGTGAAGCATCAAGACAAACTTCGTAAAAGTTCCTTCCCAGCTGTGCTAAGTAAATGGCGATGTGGGATGCACTGGGTGTCTCAACCACGACCATGACGTTGCACCCAGAAACAAAAATGGAACAAACCTGGATGTGAGCTAGAATACTTTGGTAAAAAGTCTGGCATTTAGAAAATTTTAAAAGCTCATTTTTCTACCAGTGTCTGCAAACAGGCTTTTGTGTGATAAAGGAGCAGCACTTAAATCTGTCCCTTTCTTTCCAATCTCTTTACAGGACCAAAAAGAAAAGAAGGACTTGTAAACAGCCTGCCTGTTGCAGAGAATAAGTATTGTTCAACGCCTTGAAAACACGCATTTCCTGAAGGCACTGACTGCTTCAGAATATTTCCACGCCGTTCTCTCATACATAATGCAGCAGCATCACGCAGTCTTTGACCCACTTATTAAAAAAATTCTGAACAGAGGGGCGCCTGGGTGGCACCGCTGGTTAATCATCAGACTCTTGATTTTAGCTCAGGTCAGGACCTTAGGGTCCTGGGATCGAGCCCCCCGTCGGGCTCCCTCCGTCGGGCTCCCTCCGTCGGGCTCCCTCCGTGCTCAGTGCGGAGCCTGCTTGGGATTCTTTCTCTTTCCTTCTTCCTCTGTTCCTCCCCACCCCCTCGAAATAAATAAATAAAATCTTTTTTAAAAATTCGGAATAGATAATGTCTGAATGAAATCATGTTCTTCATGTATACTATCAGAATGACCTGATTCGGATAATTTCGTAGAAGGAAACCAGCACAATATTCACAAAATATAAACAGGAGCGCTTACAGACCTGGCTCCAAAATTCGTGCTCCTCCACCGGGGAGGGGAGCGATTTCGGACAGGTTCCTAACACACCTTACCTGGGCCCTTTTCCTCATCCGTGAGGTGGCACCTGCCACCGATGGCATGAGGTCGTTCTGAGAAGGGAGTCTGCACTCAGACCATGCCGGGCACACAGAAGGCGTTTACTCTCTCCAGTCCTTACCATGTCAGAATTCTACAGCCAGGAGTACCATATCCTTCGCCTGAACATAATCAGAGAAACCCAGAGCCAAGTCCTATTGTCTTTTAAGCCGCATGTAGTCAGGGGACAGCTATACCAATGATCGGTGAATTTCCAGAGCAATGAGAAAAGAATGTGATTTTCTTGCTCTTCCCACACACCCTCCGCTCCCCTCCCAAGATCTCTCTCTCTCTCTCTCTCTCTCTCTCTCACACTCACACACACAGCCTGGTAAAATGGCTGTGGGCGAGGAATTGTAAAATCAAGCAATAAATCCACTCGAATATTTACTGAATTAATTCACAGCCAGTCTGACAGAAATTGTAACCAGCAAAGGAGAAGGAGTGTTTTGGGTTCTGGGGTGCACTGGGGAGTCTTTCTCTCTCTTGCATTCCTTGAAAGGAAGACAGACATGAAGACAGACATGATGAGGGAAGGAGGAGCCAGTCATCCCAGGGCTGGGGAAAGAAGGTTCCAGGCAGAGAGAACCACAAGATGAAAAGTCCTGAGGTGGGAAAGAGCTTGCCAGTTGCAAAGGGCAGGCTGAGTTATGGCACCCCCAACCGCTGGGGAAGAGAAGAGGGCCAGGAGGAGGAAGTCTGCCCTGAGGAGCTGGAGAGCCTGGGGAGGGCTTCACATGGGGAAGAACTCCCCCTACATATGGTCTTCAAGGCCACCATGACTGCTCTGACAAGGGCAGCAAGGCAGCAAGGCAGCAGTGGGGGAGGGGGACAGCACATCACATCGGCTGCGGGGAGACAGGAGTCCAGGGACAGAAGGTGGGGCCTTGCACTAGACAAGCAAGGGGGAAGGACAGAGGGAGAAACAGCTGCAAAGATGAGTAGTCAGACTCGAGACTCCCATGGAAGGTTAAGGAAAAAGCTGAGATCCCAAATGTGCTTTCAAAAAGTTTTGGCTAAAATAAGCATTTCCTTCTTCTGTCACTGTAACGGATACCAGAAAGAAGATAGCTTTTCTTAGGGTGCCTGGGTGGCTCAGTCAGTTAAGTGTCCGCCATCGGCTCAGGTCATGATCTCAGAGTCCAGGGATGGGGCCCCCACATGGGCCTCCCTGCTCAGCGGGGAGTCTGCTTCTCCCTCTTCCCCCCCCTCTTGCTTGGGCACTTGCTTCAGCTCTCTCTTTCTCAAATAAATAAATAAAATCTTGAAAAAAAATAAAGAAAAAAAAGAAAGAAGATAGTTTTTCTGGACTTCAGGGGACCCTGAATCATCTCTTAACAGCGGTCGATTTAATAACAAAAGTATCAAAGCCGTAATCAGTAGTTTGACTATGACTGGGCTGAGAAGCAACCTCAGATTTCAATTACATAGAACAAAGCTCCAGTGAAAGATACGATTTCCCACAGCAAAGGGGCAAACTGTCCCAAGGTTAAGGGTTTTGTGACAATAACCCAATTGAGTTAAAATAGACTCTCAGAGCTGACCTCCCTGCCACCATACTACTCAGTTGGACCATAAAAGGAGCAGAGTAAGGTAGAAATCTGACAACGGCCACCTGACAATTATTTCCAGTCCTCATGCCTTCAAGCCCTCCGACTTACCGACAAGCCCCAGCCCTCCCCCTTATTTTTAGGACAAGGGCAGACCTTTGTGCTTTGTCTTCTCAAATCTCTTGCATCAAAGGCTCCAAGTTTTCCATTATCTCAAGGGTCCTACTATTTTAAAAGTCATGCTTCTGGTTTCAGCTGGAATCTTAATGAAAGTTGAAGCAAATAATTAGGGGCTTATCTCTTCTTTATTTGTCACAGGACATGCCGACAGGCCAAGCATTAGAAGTAAGAGAAAGAAAGAATCACGGATTTTGGCTCGCGCAAGCGGAAGGAGGTGATAGCACACGTGCTCTGGTATGAATGGAGAATCTGACAAATGTTGTCCAAACTTAAGACGGGAAAGCTCTGACTCTTAACAATTCCATATTGCACTTCCTTCAAAAGCCAACACCAGAGGGGTTCATCTGCTTGGCTCAGGAGGTCAAGGTCAGCAAAGGACTGAACGGATTGGCCCGTTCAACATCAGACATGATGATGGAAATCCATCAACCAAATCATCATTCCCGGGGCGCCTGGGTGGCTCAGTCAGTTAGGCGTCTGCCTTCAGCCCAGGTCACGATCTCAGACTCCAGGGATCGAGCATCAGACTCCCTGTTTAGCGGGGAGTCTGCTTCTCCCTCTGCCCATCCCCCCGTTCGTGCTCACGCTCTCTCTCTCAAATAAATAGGATCTTTAAAAAAAATAAATAAATCATCCCAGAGCCGCTAAACAAGTAAATACAAAACCTACAACAAAGACATCAGTGATGGAAAACTAGCATTTCCACCAGAGAACACGCAGAAATACTTTGATACAGGAGAAGAACCAGACACTCCCCTAGGTGCTATTTCAAGACGGAGGCCCTGCAAATCCTCGCTTCCCCCCCTGGACACCACTTTCACCCCAGGATGTGGGAGCAATGCCTCCGAGAAAGAGAAAGAGAAAGAGGAGGAGAGCCAGCATCACGCAGAGCAAGGGACAGACACTTGATGCTCGAGTAGGTAACGGGGGCTCGTCTGCGGGGCAACCAGAGGTGAGCCGGACCTTGCCCTCCCTGTGCATCAATCAAATGCTTTCCAGCTCTTTCCAGGTCCCACACAAGAGAAAACGCCCACTGCTGACTGACACGTACGCCTGGGGTGAACTCCAGGCTTGGGCCCCTCCCAAAGCCTGAGATGCTGCTCCTTCATCTCCTGGGAGAATTCCAAGTGCCCAGCCAGAGTCTGGCGCTCCAGCAGGACCCTGGTGCCTGGACAGCCCCACCTCCACTCCGTCCCCCAAATCCCTTTTTCCTGATGCAGAGTAATGCCATCGGCTTCCTCACAGCTGCCAGGCCTGGGCCTTATCCCCTCCCCGTTGCATTGGCCTTCCTGCTTCAAAAACCTCACCTGGGAGCCTCCCCTCCTTTCATCGCTTCCAAAAGGCCCCGTGCACAGCCCCCTCACCCGGCTAGAGCTGCTTCTCCCCCACGCAGCTGCCTTTCTCTCCCTCTCGCCTCCAGCCACCATGGCTCCTTCCAAATTCCTCAAGTTCCCACCGCAGCCTCCCTTGTGGGCTGACCTGTTCCAGCCAATCGCACACACATCCTGGCTTCCTAGGGTCAGACCAGCCCTTTTAGCAGCTCTCATCCGCGAAGCTAGCTACAAATCCATACATTTTCTCAGGAAAAAGACAAAAAAAAACCCAAAAAATTATTTCTGTCTACACGTATAATGAGATCCAAGTAAAATGATGCTGTATATTCCACTCAGTCAGGATGAATCGTGGGCCCTGAACAGATGTCCTCTTGTCCCCTGAAGCACAGCCCCGCCTACTCCAAACAGCCCCCTGATGGGCAGCCTCGCAGGCACTAAACTGTTATCTACATGGGGGCATAAAACTAGAAGGTTCTTTATTAACTAGGAGGGACCTCGGGGGAGAATTTCAGGAAAGCCGATTTCCAAACAGCTCTAAAGAGGAAGATAGGCTCTTTCGTCTATGAATAAGGAGACCTATATTAAACAAGAAAGGCCACCCAGTATCTTCAGTGGCAAATCTGGAAACTCAGAATTACAGTTTATGTGACAAGGAACACAATAAAGAAATCAAGGTGGGCTGTTATCTCCCTTGCCCCTTGAACACACACCCAAATCTGGTCACAAGACTCCTCCATCAAAGGCTGCCCACTGCTGCCCAAACTCCTTAGTGCGACTCGCGAAGCCTTCCAAGATTTGGCCCCTGCAATTTCCCTCTAGTCCCCCACACCCAGCCCTCCAAGACCCTCCCGGCCCCTCTGCACCGGCTCTTGCTGTTCCTTCCACCTGGCTGCCCTCCTGCCCAGCAGACACCTGCTCAGGAAGGTTCAGCAGGATGGCCCCTCCTCCCTGCAGCCCTCCATTACTTGATCTCCACTGAATGCTGACGTGTCCGTCCCAGTGCCTAAAACACCCAAGTGCATGTTTGGGGTGCACAACATCGGCCTCCCCCAGGCGACTGTGCGCTCCTTGCACGCCAGTTCCTTTGTCTGTGCATGACAGTGGCCTCCAAGGTACAAAGGGCCCAGCCATCATTCTGCCTCTTTGGCTTCTTCTATTTTTCTATCTTATAACCTAACTATATAATACCATATATACATACTGGTATTATATATACATATACATATATATGTATTATATATACATATATTTTATATATATATATATATTTTTTTAAACCAATCAAATATTACGCCTGGGTATGAGGGCAATACTTCCCAAGGCCCCTGAGATTTGGGTAATTTATAGTTTCTCCAGGCAAGCCTTTACCCATCAGCCCCATACCTCTGGTTCCCTTCCCACACACCATGCCAGGAATTTAAGCTCTGAGTTTTAGAAGAGGTAGTCGCATACGGAGACGGCGGAAAGGCAGTATTCAGGAAATTACAAATATAACACAACATACATTAATGTAGCATAACAATATAACATAACATAATATGATACAACATGACATAACATAACATAACCTATTTTGAGCATAAATTGGGAAAGGCACCGCGTAAAGCCAGGAAAGCGAACACAAGGGACGGAAGGGCATTATTGGAGAAAGCCCATCCGAGCAGGCTGGTTTCTGACGTTCAGCACCTTCTCTTCCACTTCACAGGCACTACGGGGTTTTCTCAGGGAGTGACACTAATGCATCCTTTAGCACCATGTGCCAGCATTTCAGGGTTTTCTTCCCCAGACTTCACTAGGAATTACGCTATATTAAAACAAACAAAAACCCACGAGCAGAATACTTCACAAACATTTACATGTCCTCCCCAGCGTCCCCAGCATGACCATGCCTCCTCTCTCTAGCTGCAGAATCTCCCGGCCACAGGGAGGGGGCGGGGGTGCTAACCCCACCGTGCGGATGTCACAGAGTCGGCCGGCAGTGCACATGTCCGGGAACCCAGGACAGCTGTGCACTGAGCCAGCGCCACGCTCCGCTAGCTTTTCAAGGTGGCCTCTGTCGAACCTTGTGCTGTTCCTAACAGCGGAGCTGGGCTTGTCTGTGGTGAGCACGTTCTCCCCATTTTTTCTTGGGAGCAGTGGGTCTGTTCGTCAGGCATCCCGTCCATCTTAATGCCGCCCGGCTCTCTGGTCCAACTACAATACACTGGCACAGACACGGACCCACAGTCACACAGTCATCCAGTGAGGAGACAGAACACTGCCCTGGCCCACGGAGGCCATGTGAAGGGACAGGGCTCAGGGCCTACCTGAGGGAGGGAGAGAGAGGCCAGGAGAGCTCTGCTGGCTGCAGCCTCCGCTTAGGCCCCTGCCCACGGTCCTGTGCATGGGAGCAGGTGGCTGGTGGCCACAGGGCCCCAGCTCAACCTTGAGGTGGCCCCAGAGTCGGCAGGCAGCCCCTGGATTGTGCAGTCAGGCTGGATGCTAAGAGCTACATCCCAGAGAGGGGCTGGCTCCGACATGCTCTTCCCCCATCTGTTACTAGAACAATCGGACGTTGACAGACTTGGGGCACGAACACCTCTTCATTTCCGAAGTCCCACTTTCCCTCATCTGCACAGACAGCACTGTCAGGCCCCACCTTCCACCACAGTATACCTTGTCCTTTTGTACCTGGAGCCTCTTCCCTCTGTCCCCACCTCTCTCTAGCATCAGACACAATCAGCAGGAAAACACTGCGGGAAGCTTCTAGCCGGACATAACTGTCCTCCTCCTCTTGCCCCTTCCCCTTCCCTGGGCTTTAGGTCACGTCTCTCAAGCCTGGTCACTAAAGATATTCACTACAGGTGTCAAAACACCTGAGTTGTCCCCAAGCAGGCTTGCCTCCCGCGACATCCCAGTTACGGCAGGAGATGTAAGCTGAGCAGCTCAAGATCCATCACAGACCAGCCACACACTCCAGTGCTCCCCAGTTTCCTCGGCCCTCCGCCCCGATGTGCCCAGGTCCGTGCAGACGGTACCAGGGGTGCGGCACCCAGCTCCCCCAGCAGCTAGGGCGCCAGGTCAGAGGGGTTGCCCCAGGTAGTCTCAGGGGCAGGTCCCCTGTTGGACATCAGAGAATGATCCTAAAGGCCACCAACCCTATCCTATCACTTTAGGCAATTCGGAGCTTTCTTCCAGAGGGGAAGGAGGGAGCAGGGTCCTTTTTTCCAAAGTCGTCCTGGTAACTATCCCTGGAAGAACCCTACATGTTGGTCACAGGAGACACACACCTTCTTGTCTTTAAGTTACTCTGAACGGTTTGCTTCCGCACCTTCCACCAAAGGTGCCTGGCTAAGTCCACAGGCAAAGCCCTTCTGAGGAAGGAACATTCTAGGTACACCTCTGCCCAGGGACACCCTACAAGATCCCAGGCTCCTGGTCACAAAACTTCCCATCCAGCACTTACAAACTTTGCCAGTCACTGGTTCAGGAGTCAAAATGCCCAGCAGACTTGGGCTGTCATGCCTCAGCGGCCGGACTGGCCCTATGCTCCAGCCCCACAGCCTCACACACGCTCTACGCCCAGTCCCCTCTACCTTCTTCCCCAAGAGCAGGGTCCCTCGGACACTGATGCCGTGGGGGACCTCCTCTTCCCCACAGCCCTGCCCTGCAGAGTGTGCCTTTGGGCCATTCTCTCTCCCCTGAGCATTAAAGGAAAGGAACACAGTCCCAGGATCCTCCTCAGAACAAGGCTGAGCCAGGAAATTCCACGCATGACCTACATGTGTACAGATGTTTTCCCTAAAGTAAAGCCAGCCTCTCCAGCCTTCTTCCTGGAAAATACTCTCACTTCCAGGCATGCCTCCCTCAGCAGAACAATGAGCCATTATGAACTTCCACCAGGGCCCTGATGAATGGTTAAGAGGAACAACTCTCAGAAGTTGAGCCCCTTTGATCTAGACTGTTCCTGGAGTTCCAGAGACCCAGACCTGATCCCCGTTAGAGATGGCGCTTACCGGGGAGAGCCTCGGGAAACGCCGCTCCTCCTGCAGCAAGCCAGCCACACATGGGTTGGCAACTTTCACTCTGACATTCTGCTCCCCTGAGTTTTCTCCCCCAGCCCAGACAGAGAGCAGCCCGAGCTCTAACAGATGCTAAGCTTCAAGTTCAACAAATTGTCTATCGTTAGCCAAGTCCCACTCAGGATGAACCTGGTAAACAGCCACCTTTTTTGGAAACTGATCGTTTGAGCATCCCTGAGGAGATGGAAGGAATCAGAAAAAAAAATTACACTTTAGGGCAAAGACACAAGCTAAGACACAAAGGTAGGCCATGGTCATGGGCCCACGGTCCATCATTTTTATCCCCAAATTAACTATCCACTGCCTTCCTCTGGGGAGAGAGAATTTGCAGTCTCAGCTACTTCACTGCCCTGGGAGGAAGCCCGAGTCCATGCTCATCAAATGATACAGTCCATCTAAAAATATATTTTTTAGCAAATCGGAAGTTAACGGGAAGAGACTCAAATAACTGTCAGACTCTCTGAATGAAGATCAGCCGGAAAGGCCTGAGTGGTGTTTCACAAATGATGGGCTTGTGGGATCTGAAACAACGTTCTGGCAAAAACAGGCTCCCCATGACTTCTAAGATCCTGACGTTTCAGCTCTAAAATTCCCCAACTCTGGGTCTCCGCAAACACCTTGGAGTAAGTGAATCCCGGATGCTGAGAGCACCCTGAGCCCGACAGTTGGCCTGCGGTTGTCAGCTGCACAAGGACACAGAGCAAACTGAGGGTGGGGAGTGTTCCCGCCCCTGCCCGGAGCCAGAGGCTGCTCCTGCCTCCATTTAAGGATGAAGCAGAGGAAACCGTGGAAGGGGCCAACCCAGAAACGACCTTTCGCAATCAGGAGGGCTGGCAGGTGCAAAACATGCTCTGGGAAGCCCACCAGCCCCGCAGGGACTTTCCTGCACAGCCGGGGCAGGCCCTGTGCAGAAGACCCAACTTCCTGGTCCCGGGAGCTGCTCTCCTTTGCAAGGGCTAAGAACGCAGAAACAAAAGGAATCCACTGCAGTTTGCCTTCCACGCTCCCCCTCTGTCGCCCCCCATGCTTTCCCCCCACCCCCCCGCCGCTGCCCCAGCCTCCTCTGAAGCCTCTGGAGCTCAGGCAGGAGCTGCCTCGTCCACCCAAGAGGCTTCCTCAGGTGGAAGAGATGAAGGCAGCAAGAGATACCCACCGAGAGACGGCCAGAGAGAGCGCAGAGCTGAGCACACAGCTCTCTAAGAAGAGCAAACCATGTGAGAGGGGAGAAAGGGAGACGGAGAGAGGCCCCAGCTGTCGCGGAACTGACCTGCCAGCAGCTGAGCCATGGTGCACTTTCCTGGGACACTGTGGGAACAGCATTTAGGCAGGGTCACATGTCCTTCAGCCAGTGGCACTGGCAGGCTCTTGTGACACCACATGGTGGCGACAGGCAGGCCAATCACCAAACTGGTTGTCCCTGTGGCCGTGGGTCCACACATGGGGCCTGCAGAACCTTAACACCTGAGGTCCAGTCAAGCTCCCGCTGCCTCCCAAGTCCCCGCTGCGGGTCCCCCTCCGCAGGCTCAGTGTGGAACAGATGTGCCTATGACTGTGCTATATGCGTTCAACGAGACACTTAGCGAGCATGTACTGTGCTCAGCGCTGTGCGAGAGACTGGGGACAAGCATGATAAACAGAATGCTCTCAGGATCCTTCCATTCTGACGAGACCCATGGAAAGAGACAAAGCAAATAACTACCAACGGGCAGAGAATCACAAAGAACTCACACAGCAGAAGGCTAGAGCCGTGGTGTCCAACAAAACTGTCTCCTGCCAGATGCGGCAATTTCAATTAAAATTTAAAATCCAGTTTCTTGGAGGTGCTGCCCACATTTTGAGGGCTCGATAGCCACATGTGGCTAGGTGGCGGTCATACTGGGCCATGCAGATTATAGAACTTTTCCATCATTCCAGAAGGTTCTATCGGACAGCACTGGAGAGTAACGGCAGAAAAAGCTATGGAGGACTGAAACTGGAGAAGGACCAGTCCGGCCAGCACAGCGCAGAATGCTTTCTGGACCAGCTATAGCACGTGCAAAGGCCCTGAGGTGGCTGAGCACTGCATGTTCAAAGAGTTGACAGGTGCTCAGTGTGGGTGGAGAGTAGCTGGCAAGGGGAGGTGGGAGGCCAGTCCTGCAGCACCCTCCCCACCACAGGGAAGCTAGGACTTCAGATGGAAAGCCATGGGAAGCAGACACAGGGAAGGGCCATGATCCAGGCTATTTAAGGAGGAAGGAAGGAGAGGGAAGAGAAGACCAGACTTTACCACCAGGTTTCTGGGTGCAGCAGCTGGCTGGCTGTGGAGCCGTGTGCTGAGACAGGGAGGGGTGCTGGGACTGGGTTGGTGCATATATAGGTTATTTTGTTTGAGAGAAGGAAAGTCATCAGTTTTAGTTCAGCTTTAGATACTCAAAGCCCGAGCTCTCCATCAGAAACCCGAGAGGAGACATGAAATGAGCCCCTGGGTAAATGCGGAGCTCAGAGAAGAGGGAAGGGTATAGACCAGGCGTTCTTGGTACGTAATAGTACTCAAGTAATAGTACTCAAGTCCATGAGACATCTTGGGGAGAGCAGAGAGAGACATCAGCTTGGCCCAGGCCAAAGACTTGAGGATCCCTGAGCTCATATACAGTCATGCGGGTAGGGGACAGGGAGCCCTGCGCCACCCCAACCAGCTGTAAACTACGACCCACCACCTGCTTGTGTAAATAGGGTTGCCTAGAATACTGGTTTACTAATGGCCTGTGACTGCTTTCACACTTGAACAGCAGAGCTGAGTTCCTGCAACGAAGACCATACGGCCTGCAAAGTCTACAGTACTTACTCTTCAGCCCTTTACAGAAAATGTTTGCTGAGCCCCTGACGGCTCTCCCGACCTCAGAGAGCCCTCGGTTTCCTCACCTATAAAATGGGGGCGGAAGTGCGTGTCTCATAGGATTCATGGATATAAAAGTTCTATAATGGGAAACACCCAGCACACGAAAGTTTCTGCTACATCGAGTCTGCTCGGCTGGGTGCTGCAGAACCCCTCACTCTCGGCTTTCACACTGCAGCATCCAGCTCTGTTTCCATGTTCCGTGATGCCGACAGCACACACCTGCTCTCCAGAAACAACGGCTAACCTGAGTCTGTAAGTACAAACAGCGTCCTCTGAGCGACTTCCCACGTAGGGTGGGTGTGCGCGAGCAACTAGGGCTAAGTCAGCTCTTAGTGGCCAGCCAGCCCCACCCCCCAGCACTCCCACCCAGGCTGAAACCCAAGCATTAGTCCACGAACAATTGGTTTTCACGGAGCCACTGTTTGCAGTGCCCAAGTCCTCACCATCAATCTTAAGGGGAGAAGAGGGAATTATTCAACATCCTTTGCTTACCCAGGAACTCGCCGGGCTCAGGCAATCCATCTGGCAAGGACAGCCAATCACATTTCTGGCTGAAGTGGTTCCTAGGCAACCAAAGACAGCCACAGAAAGAAGCCGCAGACAGTGGGAAGAAACGTGGGGACGGGGGCTGAGGGTCAAGGCGGGGAGAGTGGCCCAGACTCCACCAACCCAGAGGTAATGCTCACCCGTCCTGGCTGCTCACCCCACCATCCGTGAGCGCCCCAGCCCAGTGCCCCAGCTGAAAGGGACAGCATGCGTTCCTGGGCAACTGGCAGCTACCTGGAGGGCCTTGGAATGTTCTTGGCCGTCAGCTCACCTTAGAGAAAGCCTACAGGTAAGCCCCACAGAGAGAGCAGTAAAGGGCCACAGGGGCCATACTGGACACATCTAGGAACGACAGCCGAGGAAAAGCACCTGCTATTGGACTCAATGTTTTTGCAAACCCCCCCCCCCAATAATCCATTTGTTGAAACTCTAATCCCCAGTGTGTTGGCATCTGTACGTGGCACCTGTGGGAAGTAATTAGGTCACAAGGGTGGAGTCCTCATGAATGGTGTCAGCGTCCTTCAAAGAAGACACAGATCTCTCCCTCTCCCCGCCCCCACTGTCCCCCGTACTTCCTCTCCTTCCTCCACTATCCTCCTCCCCTCGCTCCCCCACCACAAATCTCTGCTCCCTTTGCTGCGGCCAGGGAAGCACGGAGGGCACAACCATATGTAAATCCGGAAGAAGGTCCTCACCAGACACCAAATCTATCAGCACCATGACCTCCCGGGACCTGAAGCCCCCAGAACCCAGAGCCATCAGGGTTGAAGTGCCCCCAGCTGTGGTATTTTTGTCCCAGCAACATGAACTAAGAGCCCCCAGCAGGTTCCTTCAGGACTTGGGCAACACCCAGCCTTCGGAGAACTCTGCAGCTTATTCAGGGTCGGGGGAACAAAACTACTAAATTTCATCCAGTGCTAATATACAAAGTGAAAGGCGCTTCCTGGAGCTGGACAGCCGCCTGCAGCCCACAGCAGGGATGCTGTCATTTAAGCGAAATGACTTTGCCAAGAGTCACCTCAAGAAAGATCCAGGGAGGCCTAAAGACTGATCTTTATCAGGAGCTCCAACAGCCCTCTCCGGCCCCTTCTGAGCTACTGAAATGACAGCAATTTCCAGGCACATAGTGTCCCCACTTTTGTCACAGCCCGGTGCTCTTGTCTTCTGAGTCTTCACAGACAAGGGTCCTCCCCTCTGAGAAACCCTGGGAGGCGGGTGGGGCTGAACTGGTCACAGGCTTCTCAACAGCCTCCCACCTGGGAAGAGAGGACGGAGGATCGGGAGCCACAGGAAAAGGAAGGGCCCAAGTCTCTGCTTCCTCATCTGTGACCCAGATGGGTGCACAGGTCTGTCCCCCACCCCCACCCCCCGCCCCATGAGGTCCACCCACAAGTTATCCCTGGCTTGGCCACTGTTCTCATCCCACCTGCTTGTCAAACCCCAGCCCAAACTCATCAACTTTCCCCCAGGCTCCCAATCCAGTTCTCCTGTCCTGGCAAAGGCCACATCGTTCTCTTAGTCCGAGAGGAGCGAGAAACCTTCACTGCGTCCCTGCCACCATGTGCAACCTTCCCCACCCCCCCCACCCCCACCAAAGCGGCTGCTTCTGGCTTCCTCGCCTTTCTCCACCTGGCCTGGCCCTCCTACTCTGATCTACAGGAGCATGGGCGGCATGGGTTCCCCTAGCTGATCGGGAGGCCTGGGAAAGGGGGGGGGGGCTCCAACTACACAAAGGGTAAAGTACTTCCTGCTGCTGCACTTAGCAGAAGCTGAGCCACAAGGGGCTGTCAGGGAGGGAAGGCACAGGCAGGATCGGCCAGTCTGACCCACACAGTCTGACCCACAGCCGCTGCCACGCTCCCTGGAGCACTTCCTGTCCTCCCCCTGCCCCCTCCCCCACCCCGCCCCCCCACTGTCCAGCCATCCACGCGGGGAAGGAGTGTTTTCTGCAGAGGATTTCTTCTCTCCCAGCTACTCCTGTTCTGTTTGGAAACAGGGGCTACTGTTGCTACCAGACCTTCTTTCCCGGACAGCAAAGAAGCAGCCCAGAAGTGGTCAGAGTTCCTCAGGGACCAGGACGGAGACGCCTAGCTAGATCGGCGCTTCTCAAACTCCCTTTTCTACATATAGCTCACCTGGCATCTTTACAAATCTCTGGTTAGGGCCACCTGGTGGCTCAGTGGCTCAGGTCATGATCTCAGGGTCCTGGGATCAAGACCCTAATTGGGCTCTCTGCTCAGCGGGAAGCCTACTTCCCCACCCTCTCTCTGCCTACCTCTCTGCCTGCTTGTGATCTCTGTCTCTCTGTCAAATAAATTTTTAAAAAAATCTTAAAAAAAAAAAACCTGGGGCGCCTGGGTGGCTCAGTGTTAAAGCCTCTGCCTTCGGCTCAGGTCATGATCTCAGGGTCCTGGGATGGAGCGCCGCATTGGGCTCTCTGCTCAGCAGGGAGCCTGCATCCTCCTCTCTCTCTCTCTCTCTCTCTCTCTTTCTCTCTCTCTCTCTCTGCCTGCCTCTCTGACTACTTGTGATCTCTGTCTGTCAAATAAATAAATAAAAAATCTTAAAAAAAAAACACACAACTCCAGCTAAGTGGAGATTTGGATTCAGCTAGTCTGGTGGGGGCGGGGGGGGGGGGGGGGGGGGGGGGGGGGGGGGGGGCGCTGAGGTCATCTGTAACAAGCCCCGGAGAGAAGCTGATGCAGCAGTCTGGGGACCACCCTGGGAGGAGCAAAGGCAGGGTAAGTGCTAGAGCTTCCAAGCCCCTGCCCCGCCTCCCAGCACCAGGGGCCTTCCTGCT
This sequence comes from Enhydra lutris kenyoni, assembly GCF_002288905.1. Taxonomy (NCBI): domain Eukaryota; kingdom Metazoa; phylum Chordata; class Mammalia; order Carnivora; family Mustelidae; genus Enhydra; species Enhydra lutris. Next base: position 71,748,647 of record NW_019154096.1, on the reverse strand, counting down.
CCTCCAGGCCAAGCAGGAGACCCAGGACTCACCTACCCCACCCCTGCCCACTTACCAGACTGCACTCTGTACAGAGTGACACCACCAGCTGGGGCTACAAAAGCTGCCCAAAGGCCCCCCCAAACCTGAAATCAGAAGGAAAGACATCCTGGAACTAACAAAATTCCTGTAGGCACTTCTAGATCATCTTGCCTCTCTTGGTCCTTGGGTTTCACTCTTCTGCACAGGCCCAGCTCAGGCCCACCTTTCCACAGAAAAAAGGAGAAATGGTCCCCCTGGATTCCAGGTTTCATGGATGGTGTCTCCGCAGGTGTGCACCCCGAATCCGTCTCCATCCCCGCAACCCCCACAAGAGCAGAACCTCCTTTTTCCTCCTCGAACCAGGTGCTGCCCTGACTTCTGTATTACTCACACACGCACGTTTTTAGGCGCATGGAAATACAGACTATCGTGAAAGGCTTGTGCCTGTACAGAAAAGGGGTGTTCTCTTAACACATTTTTTTAAACCTCTGGACTGGAAATGAGTGACCCTGTACTGGAAAAACAAGCTCTGATTACTGAGACAGCAGAGATGGGATTTTAGAGAAGGACAGTTGCTAGACATGGCACCAGCCCCGAACATTCCCTCTCTCCTCATTGCCAAAAGAAAAAGGTTAGGGGAATGGAGAGTGGGATCTGTGAATGACTATCCTATAGACTGATATTTAGAGACGTTGCACAAGCAGCCCTTCTGGGAGAGACGCCTCTGGCTGGTGCACTGGGAAGAAATCAACAGACAATATTGATAAGTGGCTCCCAGCACAATGTGGCCCATCTCACTGGAGATTCACCACAACACCACTATCCCCACAAGGCAGAACCTCAGGGGCCTTACCCAAAGGCAGCTTCTGCCTAAAACAGAATCTCCCCCAAACTCAGCCCTCAGCCAACAGAGTACTGGTCATTTGTTAACTCGATGAGGAAAGAGGGCGGGGCTACTGGGGGCTGGTGAGCTGAATTTCCAATGGCTGAGGAGTGTATTTTCCCAAACATGTGGTCACATTGTCTTTTCCAAGTCCCGTCTGCTCTTTGACAGGCGTGAGACCTGATACCAGCTAGCTGGTGACTCCCCCCACTGCCGATTCACTGATTTCCAGTTTAGAGACTTAAAAAAAAATAGGTTGAAACTGTTCTCTTCTGCCCAGGCTGGAACCTTTCACGGTGGTTTGTATTTCCACGCATCTAACAATACTACACATGGACGAAAAACAGGGTGGGCGTAGTCCAGGGCTCATGGCATTAAAAAAAAAGTCTCCAGCTTGATGGGCCTCCCATTGTAAGATGACGCTTTCCCAAGCTACAAGGATGAAGACAAATGATCGGTGCACACCTGCTCCTAACTATGGCTAAAGAGAGCCTGGAAAACCATGAGGCTCAGCCTAGCATTACATCACTGCACTGAGACAGCTCCTCACTGAAGCCCAGGCTCGGGGACCAGGAGGAAGCCCCACATGGCACCCGGTCCCTACTACACACGCAGACCAAGCCCCGCTTATCTTTTAATCAACACATTAATGGTTCTCACCAACCAACCACTTTACCTACTGCCCCACCCCCAAACTCCCCAAAATACTCTTTTCTGAAACACATTCTTCCCTTTGGGAAAGCAGAGTAGCTAAGGCTAGGATGGGAAGGCCCACTCTGGACACGAGCCTGAGCTGCCGAAAGGTGCCCCTGGCAGCCAGATTGGCTCAGTAAGCCCCATCCTCCAGACATGCCTGGGAAGGAAATGGAGCAAACCATACAGAAATGGCAATTCTAACTAACACCCAGCCAGGATAAAGGCCACTTCTGGGCAAACCAGCTCTGTGGTTTAGAGAAAAGATCGGTTCCTGAATCAATGCACAGTCAAACCCGGCTTCCACCAGCGGACCAATGACAAGGCTTGGGCTGGCTTCACGAATAATAGCAAGCAGCCTCGGCCCCAACAGTGTCCATCGGAGTGAGTGTGGATGCCTAGGCTAAGAGGACTGAATGTCCACTAGCCATGATCCACACCATCTGCCGGCCACGCGACCAGCTGCCCCTAAACTGGTCTGTCTCCATGGCCACCAAGCTGCCACACTCAGGGGCTCTTCCCAAGAGGCCCGGCCGTTCCGCTGCAGGAAATACCACTGTGCCGGGGGTGCAGAGTTAAGATGCCCACGGTAGGAGCCCCGGAACATGCACTGGGCTGCCGAACTGAAATCGACCGCCAGAGGGTCATTTCCTCCCCCGCCCCCTTTGATGGGGGTGGGGCAGTATCCTGGGGCTGCCAGATGCCCATTCCAGAGGGAGCACCAAATGCTACAAGGAGCAGCCACCAGGCAAAGCCGCGCAAGGCTGCCGGGAATCCTGGGCCCGCCGCGGTTCCAGGCTGCCCCCGCATCAGGAGACTCGACACTAACAAAGCCCAGGCAGCTTCTCCTCCACCCGGGGAGGAGGTTGGGGCGGGGGGAGGTTCCGGGCTGGCCCGGCGGAGCACTTACATTGCCTCGGAAGCCTCCAGGTTCGGGTCGCCGGCTGGGACTGGCTGCAGGGACTGCGACCCTCCCATCCTCGCTGCGCCCTGGCGAGCACACTAGCCGCGAGCGGGGCCAGCGTCCTGGCGCGGTTCCTGCAGCCGGGAGCCGGGGCGGACCGGCCGGCGGCCGGGGCTGCTGCACTGCAGATGGGAGCAGCTGCGGGCATCCGTGGCGGCGGCGGCGGGGAGCGGCGGCTGAGGGCCCGAGCCGGAGCCCGGGGAGCGAGCGCCGCGGAAGTGTGCGCGCGAGTGTGGCCGGCGCGCGCCTAAGATGTGCGCGAGTGTGGCCGGCGCGCGCGGCTCTGCCCGGGGCGCGCGAGTGTGAGCGTGAGCGCCGGTGTGGTCCAAGCGGAGCTGCTCCTAAACCCCTCCGCAGACCGTCTTGTGTGTGTGACACGGTGATGTCATCACCGCCGAGCGCCCCGACGCCTGCATCTCCACAAAGCTCCGTGGCAGCCTCCGGAAACGGGCCGGAGGAGGGAGGGCGAAGACCCTCCCTCGGCACCCACGCCGCCTCCCCCAGCCTCCCCCAGCCTCGCCCGGACCGCCCGCATTGTGTGACTTTGAAATGCAAATGCACTGTGGGCTGGGGAGTGGGGGAGGCAGGGGGGAGGGGTGTGGTGGTCTCCGCCTGGCTGACCGCAGAGAGAAGTGGGGGTAATCTCACCCTGGCTGGCTCATCCTTCCAGGAGGAAGGGGAAGAAACCTCCCGGCCCTGGGGTGTGTGTGTGCAGGGGGAGAGGGCAGGTAAACAGGCTGCAGTGGGAAATGGATGAGATGTGTGCGGTTTCCCACTGCCGGCTTCTGCCTCCTTGGTTGTGGGGGGGCAGCGACGCCAGGCGTGAGCCCGATGAAGCTTGTGTACCACAGCAATTCCAGGGCCTGGCTCCCTGCTCACAGAGAGCCCAGGCCCGGCCTCCAATTTGCTCACACAATGCAGACACAATGCGGACGGTGGGCAAGGCGGAGAGAAAGCAGCACAGGGCCTGCCACGGGGTGGGCAACCCCACCTTTGGCCACCAGGTGAATTCTCCACGGAGAGGCCCTGAGCAAGTGCTCATCCTAACTGTAGGCCTGGCAAGCTGATGAGCCCAGGCCAGGCCACCAGGTGTCTAGGGAAAAGGCAGCTTGCTGTGACCTGCAACCAATGGCCCATCTCTGTGATTCTAAACACACCCCATGGTGGTATCCCCGGCACCCACCCCACAGCCTGGCTAGGACAACAATGCCCACCTAGCCAGGTCCCCCACCTGGCTCCAGCTACCTCAGAAAGGTTCAAGGCTGGGGCCCCTGCGCCTTCTCACCAAAAGCTGTTAGGGCAGGGTTTCATGTCTCAGGTTCAGAGGTTCGGGGCACACCTGGGAGCCTGAGCATTTCCCCCTGCTCTGCTTTCTATGCAATAGCATTCAGAGCTCCAAACACAGACAGACAAAGGAATTAAAGTGAGCCCCTGAGGGTAAGTTGAAAACCCTTCTACACTTTCCCAGTGTGTCTTCACCCCACGGCATAGTGAGCTTAACATGCATCTAAACTGGGGCTAAAAGAAAAACAAAACGAAAACAGAACTGCTCAAAGCATCTGAAAATGTCCTCCAATGCCCTGAGTGTTTTCTGAAACTGTGGCAAGGATATGTGGACAGGACCTTTGGAGGCCGCAGCTCATAATGTCAGAAGGGTTCTAGACTTCATGGTGGGCTGCCTTTCCTCTGTGCCTGTTTAAGATTAGTGTCAAACAAAAAGCCAGAAAAATCAAAACTGTTTCCCAGGACGCAACAACATGAAATTTCCAGGAAACGCTGAGAAGGTTTACTTTTGCATTTCCACGAAGATGGCTAATGACTGTGTCCCTCTTGCAAGGAAGGTCACTGTCAGGGTGGAGGAGGCTTGCTCTGGAGAGCACCTTCTGGGTTCTCATCACTCACTGCCAGAGCAGGGTGTCATCTTGGTGTGAGGATCCTGCCCTGTGTTCCCCTCCAGTGCCCTGAGGCTTTGCTTCCCACTAGATAGCCCATCTCTTGGGCCCCGTGGGCAGTTGGGAGTCCCAGCAACCCTATCACGATTCCAAAAGATTCCAAAAGCCCTAACCTAGACTTAGTTTTTTAAGGAAAGCAACCCCTTCCCTGGGCACGGAGAGTATGGCCCTGAGCCAAACTTGGCACTACAGCAGGGAAGAAGCAAAATCAGAACCCATCTGCTTTTCCGTTCGTGACACACGAGAGCACAGAACCATCCAAGTATCCTCCTTGCTCCCTGCAGGTAGGGGTTCGCTGCAAAAATTGGAGAGAGCTTCAAAACGAGACCGGAATTCAAATCCTGACTTCTCCTTCATTGTGGGGTGGCCTGGAGCCAACCACTTAACCATCCCGATCTTCTGCTTCCCCAGCTGGCAAAAGAGAGAAAGCATCTATTTTGCAGGATATTGGGAAGTTAAATCAAGTAATATATGTGTATACATAGGGTCCCAGGAGCAGGACTCTAACTGGTGCTGAGCAGTGCTAATTTTCTTTCCTTTTTTATGAGAAGCATTTTCCCCTAAGTCAGTGCCATAAAGGAAACAGAGAAGCAATAAAATGAGTTGCTTTTATTTCAAGTCCCAACGACTCTAACGTCAGGACCCACTGACACTTCACAGGCTGCCACCAACTCAGTGAGGCCAAAAACACCCCCCAAGAACCAGGGCAGAGACAAGTGCCACGTGGGGACCGGCGATGCCACACAAATCCACACAAGGTGAGCTTGCACAGCGGGCTCACACCCTCACTGACTACTTCTTGCTGCTTAGTTTACACACAACTGAAACAGATTTGGTCATCTAGTAATTGAGCCGACAGAAAATGTAAAATGAGAAAAGGGGGTGGGGGGAGGGAGAGCTGTTCTGGAAGGACAAGGTCTTGCTGTGGGCTGCAGGTGCATGTCCCAAGTTTGTGCACTCACTCTGGTCCCCCCCCCCCCCCCCCCCCCCCCCCCCCCCGGCCCCCCCCCCCCCCCCCCTTGTGCACTCACTCTGGTCTCCCCCCCCCACCCCTTTCTCCCTCTCTGCCAGGTGAGGACGAGCAAGAGGGCTGCATTCTGCAAACCAGTGAGACAACTCTTGCTGGGAACCCGGCCACGCCATCACCCTTGCAGCCCCCAGAACTGGGAGCCGTATGTGTTTCTGTTTGTGCCACCCAGACGGTGCCGTTTTTGCCACAGCAGCCCAGGTGGCCCAAGACAAGCTGCTTAGCTTGGACCCCACGCGGATGCTCTGCGGACCCAGCCCTGGGTTACGGTCATGCTCGAGGATGGCTCATGACACAGACACCCCCCCCGCCCCTCCCACTCCTGCCTGTCCACTGCCTCCCCCTCCTCCCCACCTCACCCTGTCCCACCCAGATCATTCCATAAAGGTTAAATCATGGGTCTGTACAGTGACAAAGCACAGATTCCATCTGGAATTACTGAAGTGCAAGCAGTTAGTGCTCCAACCGCTCGCTCCCTCAGGTACGTGCGCCCGCACTGAGCACCCACTCGGGCGGGGACCTGGGGCTGAGGCTAGAGATGTCATGCCTGTGGCTCCCTTCTGTGGACTCCAAACCTTCCGGGAGGGACCGCCTTCATGCGACCCAGCTGGTCCTTCCTTCCTTACCGCCTCTTCATTCCCAGCCCGTTCTCCAGACTTCACCTGGGCTGCCCTGAGCAGAGCATTTCCCCTCCAGAGCAAACCAGTGATCCCTGGAGCTCCTAACCATGGCTGCAATGAGATCCCGAACTCAGCCACTCTTGGGGCCTTTGGACCTTGGGACACATACTCTGGGACCCTGATGCAGGCTAAGCCCACTTAGGCAATGGGCTCCCCTACCAACCCTCCCAGGGATGTCTCCCAGACCCGAGAAAGCTAGATCCATCAACGGATGCAGCCATCATTTCTAAAACTATTAGCAATTCAACACATATCAACACACCTGCCATGTACCTGGCCTATAAATGCTGAATGAGTCTATCCTCAGGTTACTGACACATACAGGAAAGATGAGCAAACCTCTGTAACTGAGAGAGAAACTCTGGTAGAGACTCTTAAGTGCCAGTGAGGTCCGAGGGACTGAGCCACAGTTCAGAAGGGCGAGCCCTTTGAAGCATCTTTGATACCCCAGGAAACACACACTGGAGCAGCTCTGTCCTGGCCTGCGGCCTCGGAGAAGTCTCCAGTTGCCATAGCAGCCACGCTCTCCAAACAGGACTGATGGACCCCTGCACTGCTAATTAGCCCAAGCGCACACACTAAAGAAAAGTAGGTCAGATCACAGAAAAAATCCATCTGGAGAGCACGAAGAATGTAAACACAGATGGAGAATGGCCCGGGTCCTGTTTCTTCTAGTCGCTGGCCTTCCCCACCGTCCACCGTCCCGTGGCAGGGACTGCAGGAAAAGCACGAGCACCTTCTCTTTAGGGAGCCCAACTCCAACCAGGCTCCCACTCCGCCAGGACCACCACTGCCTGCTGGCAACTCGCTCCTCCATTGGGGACCCCCAAAATCCACGCCCTGTCCCACGACTCTGCACTCACTGCCCTCCCCTGAGGTTCCAGCTGGTGGGAGCTCTTCCATCTCAGGCCTCCCGTGTGGCCAAGTTCCACATTCCAGTGTGAACAGGAGCCTGAGACCGGCAGGACTGGCCAGGGAACAGGACTGGGGTGGGGTTGGGGGCAAAGAATGGCACACTGCTGGCACTTTCCCCACCAGGATTTACGGATCTGGGATTCCGTTCTCTGAGCTTTGGAGATACAGCTTTTATGTCACACAAACTTGCTCCAAAAGTTGACCACAGCCTTCGGGAAGACATCCCAATTCCGTATCCTGGCCTTCATCTCGTGATTCACTCCACCCTGGACTTGAGCAAGCAGGGTCCTCTCTGTGACCTCACTGCCGAGGAGGAGCCCCTCCCTACCTTCCCAACTCTCTTGATGCCTCCTGGGTATCAGCCCCAGCTCTGGGCCAGCTCCTGGGAGGGAGAGTCCCGGCTGACCCTCAGACTTCTCTCAACCACTCGCAAGTCAGAGCCTTGGCATTTGCTCACGCCATTCATCCCACTTTATCCACGTGTCTGCACCTGCACTCTGCTCTCCAGCCCTGCAGCACACCCTACACACAGCCAGGGCTCCATAAACACGTGCAGGGGACACTTCAGAGGGCGTGGGAAGAGGTCCTGGCAAAAGTCATCAATCATCTGATGAACAGAGAAAGGGGAGAAGATTGATAGGTTCTTCCATTTCCGGGGCCACGGGTATCTATTCATCTTCCAGACTCCAACATTCAACTTCATATGCTTGCGCTTAGGAGCCTGAGTGGTTTTCTTGGGCTGAAGCACAAGCTCAGGTAAAACCCCATCTCTTCCAGAAAGTTCTCTTTCTTCTTGGAAAGGGCTATCTACTATACGTCTTCCTTGTCGATTTCATACCAGATCTACACATGAGACCTTCCAGAGTTCCTTCCAAGCAAAGACAGCTCTAAAGACTACCCTTCGGGGGGTAAATCCTTTTAATTCTGTCAGGATCAAGAATGGAGATTGAGGTGAACCTCAATCCATGCCCAGAAAGGCACCCCAAAATGTGCTAGAAGAGAAATGGGTAAAGAGAGATGAGACTTACTTTTGTTTCAAAATTACCAACGCAGGTTACAATGTTAATCTTTGATGCCCAGGAGAAGAAAGGCAGCCAGGAAGGTGCAGAAAACACCAGGTCTACGCAAAACTTGAATTAGTGCCAAGAAGTGTCATCATGGAGGAGTCAGTAACACAAACACCACATCCGAGAAGACGAAATAAGAGCCTCGAAATCTCTCTGTCTTTACCAAATTCATTCAGCTCATTTGAGATGGATATGGTAGGAGAACTCCTGAGATCATTTTTTAGGAAATAATACCTACCTAAATTTAGAAAAGATTTAAGCTTGCAGTTTAAAAGAGCACAAAAGAAATTGGGCTGGAAAAGGTGTATAAAAGCCAGAGGGGGTAAGGTTATTCTAGAAATACTTATTGAAGCCTTTGTTGGAATAAGCTGCAAGTCTGGCCCTAAGTTTCCCAACAGCCAAGGCAAAAAGGGAAACAATCACAAGCAGTTACATAATTCATTAAGCCCAGCAGGTTTGGGGGGGGGAAGGCCACTCCACGGATGAGCAGGTGTCTCGTGACTGCCGTTCTCAATATACTCTCTCCTGTGGGCCCTCTGCCAAGAGACCTTGACTATGGCGGACCATGCCTTTGACAACAGCCTTCCACCCATATAATGTTCCGTGCCATCGGGCTGCCCCTGTGAGCAGAGTCGCCGCTACTCAGCTCCCTCCAGCAATCAGTAAGATCAGAAAGCAAAGAAGTCCCCAAAGGATATATCTTGAGTTGTCCCATCCCGCAGAAAGCATCTCTAAGCATCCATGGTGCCAAGGCAACTTGGTTATAGAAGAGGAAGCAAAGGTCAGCCTGTCAGGGGCATTTAGCAATGAAGCAACCGCTTACAGACTCGGTCCTCCCCTCAAGTAAGGAAGGAAGCCCCCCCCCCGCCCCCCGCCCCGCTTCCAAAGTCGCTGCCAGTTGTCTCTCTATGACTGTCGGGGCAAATACACAATGCCACTGACGGCACAGGAAGCCTACGCCTGGCAGAACACGCAGGACCCCGTGAGGTCAGTGAATTGGATTCTGAGGAAGGTGGGATGCCCTTCCACGTGAAGCCGTGACAGGTGGCCATCTGTGAGCCACGCAAGAGAAGCTGGGGAGCATGAAGAAGGAGGCGGCTTTGAAGAGGGAACGTCCAGATCAAGAAGCAGAGAGAAGCCGGTCAGTGAACTGCTGAGGCCCCGTGGATTTATGGAGAAGAGACTCAAACGTGATGTAAGGAACGCACGACCCTGAAAACCGGGCAGAAAAATCGGGGCAGACTTCCTTGTTCGTTCTAACTAGTAGCCTACGGTTATCAAGGAAGCCTACATCTGGTTCAATGTAAAACTCACCGTTTTCATAATTCTTCATTTCTTTTTTCAAGGTAAATTTGCAGTTAAACCCCTTCCGTGCTATTACCAAAAAACTTTGACTTATTAAGTGGATTCATTTTTAAGTGGCCTTTCTCAGGTACCAATTGTCTTTTTCCAGACCTGTTCCTCTAAGAACTTTTATGAATGAGGTTTAAGGTCCCAGGCAAAAACTGGGTGGCCCGAGGTGGTCATGCGCCAAACAAAACTCTGACCTCCAATGTTCAAGCTCGTACTTAGAAATAAAGTCAAGTTTCCCCTCAAACCTGGGAAGAGAGAAACAAGCGATGTGCCGCACCAGACGCCTCTCTCTTGGACGGAGAACATAACCAGCGTTCTCTCCCTTTCTTCTCCAGGAAATAGTTCCAAGAACAGAAAATTCCATAAGCACTTTCCAGTGCCTGTTAAGAGCTCAAATACTGTACTTAGTTTGAATGCCGATGTGTTAATCCACAGAGTTCCTCTAGAGCTTAAGCTGACTGGTTTTAGAGGCTACTTGGTACCGGGAAAAAGAAGAACATTCAGGTGGAAACAGAGGGGCCGTCCCAGCTGCCAAAATCAGCAGCAGAGTAGTTTCTGCAGCTGGATTGGAGAGCCAGACTGGGTTGAGAACTCCAGGTCCCACCATCTGTAGGGGGAGAGGGTTCCTCCCCTTGGCTCCAAAGACGCCATCCAGGGGGGCAAGGCTTCCCAGATGAAAACACAGACAAGCACAATCAGAAGCTCTGGGTGTCTCACTCCTTCCCTCACTGTAAACAGAGGGCAGGTCCTCCTGAAGTCCTGGCCCGAGCAGCAGCCCCCTCGTAGGGCAAGGTCAGCTGGTCTAGGGGCATCCCTTTCCAGCCTCAATAGCAGGGACACAGAGCCTGGTGTGGGGCTGCCCTAATTGTGAGCCGTGCACGGAAAGCCAGGAGCTGAGGACCAGAACTGCTGACTCAAGGCTCCGGCAGAGAACAGAAATCCAGAACGGCTGGGCCAGAAATAGCATCCACAAGCACCTACTGATACATAATTAGCATAACGTCTGAGGAGAGACCGAATGAGTGTGCGTGCGTGTGTGCGCGTGTACACCCACGTGCGTGTGTGTGTATGTGCGCATTACCGAGCCCTAAAAATATTTCCCTTTTTGTAACCCTCCCAGTGGGTCTGTGTAATTCCCCCTGCGCCCTGTCTAGTCGTTGCTGGATGCAATTAGCCTGCAATGGTGTCTGAAGATAAGGGATTACTTCTCCTAAACACTCAGATTTTTAGGAATTGATTTGTCCACGTGAAGACAGTCTTGCCGTGACAACAGACTGACCCAGTTCCATCCCGCTGACTTTAAGGAAATGTGGGAGAGGCCCCACCAGGTCTCCTAGCAGCTTTCAGAGGCTGATTACTTTTTCAATTTTGACACAGAATAAGCGCATGGTACATTTACATGGCTTTGCAGCTCAAGTGAAGAATCCAGAAAGAGATGAAGGGCTCCTGCTTTGTGATGGCCCAGCCTGGGAACATGCCTCCGATCCCAACGTGGGGGCGGGGGGAGGGGGTCCTTTGTTTCTGGGAAGTCAACATGTCTCTCCAGAAGGGCCTGCCCCGACCCCTTCATCCTAGGGTATCATCCCCCTAGGGGAGATGGGGAAGGCTGGGTGCCCAGGAACGAGGTTAGAATTAAACTCTCTTCCTCATTCACCTAACTCAGAAAGATTCATGGATAATAGGAGAAATTGCTCATTCACCTGAATCCTTAAGCTGACCCAAAGAAGTAACCAAGCCCCTCTGGCCCTAGGTGTCCTCATTTGTGTAATAAAAATAAATTGGAACTTCCCACCAACATGGATATTGCAAAAATGAAATAACAGAGAAGAGGTTCTTCATACAGCCCTGCCAAGCATACAGCAAGTGCTCAATACGCGTCAGCTGCGACTGCTGCTGCGGCTGTTTCATGGAAAAGCAAGAAGGCACTCTGTCCCCACGGACTCTCACAGCAGCCCCGGGACACCAAGTCCAGAGCTCCTCATCCAGCTGGCAGGCTTCCTGGAAAAGGAGTCTGCTGAGACACCCAGCCGAAACGGCTCCTACCACAACTTTGCTCCAGGAACTTGTGACCTCGGGCAAGGTCCTGACCTCACTGGGCCTCAGTCTGCCCATCTTTAACATGGGGCCAATAAAAATGGGGGGGAGGGGAGCCCCATTATCTAAACTCCAGAAAGGCCGCAGGGCCATATGGTTTGCAGAGTCACCAGGCAATGATGCTCAGTGAGATGGATTTCTAAAGTCAGGAGCAGGGGTACTTACTGGGGGCACAAAGTAGGCAAGTCATCCCTGAAGAGCCAGCCATTTCGCCTTTTAGCCAGGACAGAAAGAGCTAGGACTGCATGCTGGATGGAACCCCGTGGCAGATTACACCCCTCCTCTCCTGAGCCCCAGCTTTGGGCAGCATGGGGAGGAAAGGCTGGTGCCGAGCCCACGGTCCCTGGTGACTTGGCCTGGGAGCTCCCCCCCACCCCAGAATCACAGCCTAGCCCAGGATTCCCTGCCCCTGCAGAGTCCCCTCAGGAGAGTGTGGCCCCAGTGTGTGGGAATCACTACTATACCCCCAGAGGCCTGCACAGAGCAGAAGCTCAACAGACATTCATGAGTGAATGAAGGAAGGAAAGCATGCAAGCCACGAGGACAGATTCACATCCTGTGCACCCCCACAGCCACCGCCCACGTTCCTGCCACCGTCACCTCCCAGCTGAACCATGGTGACAACCTCCAATGGTCCCGTGACCTCCAGCCTCTAATCACCACCCATTCTCCCCTTGGCCATTGGAGATCCCTCTTCCACCCCGCAACTCACCTGGGTCCTGACTCTCCCCTGCTTTAAAGGGGAAACGATCCCCCTTGCCCATCGTGGGTCCCAGCAAACTCCCGGGACCCTGGCTGCAGGCCCTCCAAATCCGCCCACTGCCCACCCCGTCTGCCACTCAGCCGCTAACCGCACTGCTCTACCCCCGACCACCTGTGCTCCCCCGGCCCCAGTGGGTCTAGGCCTGCCCTGACCTGCTGCCTAAATCTGCTGGGCCTCTCCACCGCCCATCCAGCCGTGGCACCTGTGCTTCCCCTCTGAAGCACCCCTGCCTTCTTCACCCCTCGGAGCATCCCCAGCCCCTCCAGGCCGACCAGGTGCTTTTTTCTGGTTCTTCTATTCTCAACTCTGTGGGACACTTGCCATGCTGTATTAGCGCTGTGTCTGTCTCTGTCTCCTCTGCCACAGCACTCCCAGCGCTACTGGATGTCAACGGAGAGCCGACATTGCTGAAATGCCTCCTGTTTGTCAAGCACTGAGCCACATTCTCCAAACACCTTGTTTACTCCTCGCAGTTAATGCCAGGTTGCAGTTACAACTAGCCTTGTTTTAAAGATTTTAGTGAACGAAGGCTCAGAGAGGTCAAGTAACTTGTCTAAAGTCACACAGATCCTCAGTGGGGCAGAGGCAAGTCTTTCCAACTTGACATTCCTCCCCCTGGACCACCTCACCCATGGGATAGGGCACAGAATCAACCCAGGACTTGTATGCTGAGCGGGTGGGTGGATGGATGGATGGAAGAACGAATTGACAGACAGACAGAAACAAAGCAGAAGACCGCACTACATGATCTGCTTAGACTCGGAGCACCTGTCACCTTCCTGCAGCTGCCACATCAGGCCTGGGACTTCATCTCATGAGCCTGAGTATAAGAGAAACTAACTTGCCAAAAAGGCCCTAGGAAGGGAGGAACCCTGAGGCAGGCATGTTCTGGTGAGAAGCCCTTCTCCCACCCTCCCTGCCTGGCACCCTGTCTTGGTCTGTGGGTCTGTTTCTCCACCTCCCCTTGGGCAGTCTGTGACCAGGCCTGCTGCTGGCAAGCCCTCTCTCCTCCTACCTCCAGCCTGTCTGGCACCTCCAAGGCACGCACTTGGCTTGGAAGCAAAGCAGCCTCCTCAAGGGCAAAAATCTAAAATTATCACGTGGCAGCCAACGATAATACGGGGCCAAGGGCATTACCAGGAATGGAGGGGGAGCTCCCAGAAACTCCCGCTGCCCTGAAAGCTTCCATCCTCTAGCAGCTGAGAGGGGCACCCCCAGCCACACCCTCACTGGCCCCTCCCAGCTCCCCTGGACCCTCTGCTCCCCACGTCAGGTCCGACTCCCTTCCCAGCCACTCCGGGGGTCTGGGGACAGCTATCCAGCTGGGGTCACAAAGATGAAGGTCAGCTGTGCTCCAGAGAAGCTCCACCTGGCTGCCTGCTCTCCTTCCCACAAGAGGGACAAGGAAGGACACGGCCAGGGGCCTGGGTCGCTCCTCTCCACACTGGCTCTTCCCAGAAGGACAAAGCCACCTTCTACTGACTCCACTGGTGAAGTAACAGCCCCTCTCCCCTGTGCCCCTCTGCTGAAGGAGGCGGGGTTCCAGACGTGACCACCCAGCTGCCCAAACGCCGGCTCCCACTCATGAGGCCGACCAGCAGCCGGAAGCCCCAGGTCGGGTGGCCTGTGCTTGGCCCGCCAGGAGGAGGACACTCTACAGCACATCCGGGCCCAGTATGCCCTGCAAGAAGTGGTCTTCCAGGCATGAGAATGCACGTAACGACATGTGGCTTAGGTGAATAAGGAACAAGCCGGCTCCGGTGCGAGTCGGCTCAGCACAGTGCCTTGCTGATGGCGTCAGCATCCTTCAGAGAGGAGGGTCCTGATCCCACCTACAGAATTAACCACTGGGCCGGCAGCTGGCAGACGCACGGGCTCTGAGTGCAAGGACGTGCAGCAGTTTTCAAGGAGGTCACGTGTCTAACCTGGGAGGAAAGGGGACCAGCCTGGGTGGGGCCAGGGACATGGGCACTGACTGCCTCTCCAGCCAGGAAAGCCTCTCAAGTCTTGGATGAGCCTGGGGAGAGAGATGGGAGCAGTGCTGGGCTGCTCGATGTGGGCAGGGGCCAGGGGACATCTCACCGGAAGCCGTGGCGACCCATGGCCACCCACCTGCCCCCACCCCAGGCTGCGGTTCGGGGCAGCCTTGCTCAGGGGTGTTGCACCCTGGGCCTTCTGCCCCAGCATGGAGCTACTTCCTCCTTGCTGGAAGCTGCTTCTCCCATCTCATTTCTTCCAAGTCTATCCAGGCAGCCCTTGGCCAGACCTCCAAGTTAACCCATTCCTTCAGAACAGCAGTCCCCAGCAGGCCGACTGGCAGATCAGCTCTGGAGAGGGACACTGGCTCAAGTTCACACCCACCTGGCCCATAGGCCAACACACCAGGCTCTTTGCCACGAGCCTCCAGAGGGCCCAAAAGCACATGGTCAGCTGTGGCAGCCTTGGCATGAGTGAGGGCTTTGGACCTGCATCACTAGAAAGTTCTTTATCATGACTGCCTGTATGGAGTCAGCTTCCTGCAGCTCAATGCATCGATACCTGAGGCTCTCAAGACCACCTTCGTAGGCCGGGGGGTCTGCTGAGCGTGGACGCTGCAGAAGGGCAGGGCTGGAGGCAAAGGGAAGGCCGGAAGCCTGGCCCCCGCAGTCGACAGGGTCCCTCCCAGGACAAGTTCTGTGCTTTAGGCAGGGTTGGACACAAAGCTCGCTCTCCTCCCCATGGCTTCTCCCAGAGTCACATCTGTTCTCCCAAAGGCTTGTGTCCTAATGATTACCAGCGGGTATGGGTGGGGGAGGTGTGTGGAAAACTCCTGGAGAAAAGCCATTTGCACTGGAAATGTGCGGTTGTGTCATCATTTCCACGGCTGCCATTAGAGGCAGAAGGAGGCGGCAGGAAGTCACCCAGGACGCTTGCAAGAGCAGAACATCTGTCGATTCCGTAATAAGATGTTCCCCAGGTCTCGCTGGCCCACCGCTCCCCTCCAAGCCCAAAGAGGTGAAGACAAAACAACCACTGGAGGAGGAGGGAGGAGTGCGGGGGGGGGGGGGGGCATGGGCCACACCTGTGCGTGCCGAAAACACACAGAAGGCATGCCAGCGCCCACAGGAGAAGCCCAGCCGGAAACGGGGATGGATGCAGGATGTGCCTCCAACCCGGGAGGCCAGTAAGGACCTCAGATTCTGGCCCACGCTCGAGCAGCAACAACTTCCATTTCGGCAAAATGAAATTTTCACTGGTGCATTTCTGAAATTAATTTGAAAACCTCCAGGGACCCACCAGAGGGGGAAAAGACATGTTTTATTTGGATCCGTAGATCTAGGCCACCGCCTGTGGCTAAAAGCAGCCGGAGAGGGAGCAAACTTGGCACCGGCCCACAGGCGCAGTGGAGGGAGGACTTCAGGCAGTGGAACCACCGCCACACCCAGTCCTGTCCTGGCCCACGGGCAGGACATGGAGCCTCAGGACATGGGGTGGGGCAGGGTGGGGAGGGGGGCCCCAGTCAGTCCAGACCCCAGTCCTGCCCTGCCAGGCAGCTGGAGAAAGCGCCTTTAAAAAAATGCAAATCTGACTCTATGTCTGTCGGGCCTTGGACCTTCTGGACCCTCTCAGAGTAAAGGCTGGCAGCCCAATGGCCAAAGCTAAAACGAGGTGGCAAAAATCAAAAAGTAAAAAAAATTAAGTAGTATTATATTATGGCCTAAAGTATAAAACAGATAACCATGAATCCATCCATTCCAACCACGATAGGAATAAATGAGGGAAAAAGTGGGGACTGTCCCCACTGGGAGGGAGTCTGCCGGCAGGCGGCCTTCAGACCTGAGCGCCGGCTTCACTCCCCACCGGCCACCCCTGCGGGCTTTAGACCCGCCAGTCCCCATGGTCACTTGAGCCAAGTCCTCACCATGAATTTCTCTGTCTATAAAGATCCCACCGCCTCTGTCTCTGGAGAGCCCTGGTAACCCGTTGGCTCCTGCAGGGCATCCCCACCGTTCCGTGGACACTTGCCTGCAGGGGTAAACTTCAGGCCGGCTCCAGCCCAAAGGACCACTCGTGGCATCACAGATCCGAATCGTCAACACCTTGCAGGCCCCGTTTTCAACGCAGCCCCCGCCAGGGCCTGGGGGGCAGAGAGCACCAGGCCCCTCCTCTCCCAGGGCAGCAAGCGTGGAAGGAAAGCTTTCTACGACAGCTGCTTAAGTCCTTGGCCAGACCCTGGTGGGAGAGAGCAGAAGCTTCTACTCCATCACAGCTGGAGCAGGAGGCAAAGACACAAGTTCGGAGGCTCGGGGAGCGAGATCCGCACCGGTGGCAGCTGGGGACGTGCTGCGGACACAACGGGAGAATTGTTCCCAGCGGAACGCGGCTCATTAATGGCACATTCATCAGGCCCCCCCACCCACCAAATCCACCCCAGACACGTGGAAGGGGCTATTTAAAGACGCAGCATGCTGCTTCCCTCCATCCCTGCCCTGTTCCCTGGGGCCTTGGCTACACACAGGGGAGGCACCCTCCAATGCAGCAGCAGCCCCCACCCCACCCTGCCCTGCCCTGGCCCACCCTGGCCAGGCATGAACGCCTCTTGTGTTAGGTTCCAGCAGAACCTGGAGTGTCTCTGATGGAGGCCGTGTGGGTGCTCAGGACACTGTGAATTGTTGTTTCATTTTGGGGAGCAGACTTTTGCATGATCATTCCTAATACTTTTTTTTATAAGCAGTGAACTCTGTGAATTGAGAACTACAGCACAGCTTTGCAAACTCCCTGAGATACACCCCAAAATCCAAGGCTGAGAAAAGCCAAGGCCAAGAGGCTGACGGGTAACCAAGGAGCCTGCGCCAGGGACAGGTGGGGGACCCCTTGGCCAGAGGGGAGACAGGGGTTGCGAGGAGAGCTTTAGAAGAGAGAGGTCCCGCATTCAGTGGGTGAGTGCCCCCTGCTGGACATCCCGGGAAATGCCTGGAGTGCAGACCGGCCTCCTGGCGGGGGTGAGGGTACTTGGGTAGGAAGGAGAGCCAACTGCGATCACGCTCTCAAAGCAAAGAGCTCAAAACAAGTTTGGTTTTCTCCTTTGGCAAAAAGCAAGGCTATCGATGCTGTCCATGGGCTAACGCCTGGGAACAGTCCTCTGCTGCCCACAGGGGACCTGGCAGGGCCAAAGGGGGCCTAGCGGGTGTTAGGTGACTCAGCAGCGAGAGCTGAAAGCAGACCCAAGGTTGAAGCCAGGCTCTGAGGCTTCCCAGCCTCTGGGAGAGGGCTCAGTTCTTCCCTCTGGGTGGAAGCACCTGCAGGAACTCCCGGCTCCAGACATGCAGGACACTTGGGTGTCAGTGCCAATGTCCTGCTAATTTCCAGCTCCTCCGACTCCACAGTGTGACCGGCTCCCTGGCCCGGAGGACGGCGGCCCTGGGCCCCCCACACTCACCACGCTCAAAGAACTCACAACTCTCGCCCCAAAGCCCTGCTGCTGCTTAACCTCACGCCCCGCCCAGCTCCGCCGTCCCGGCCCTCACCAGCTCTGCTCCCACCAGGCGGGCCTCCCTCAGTGCCCACAACACAAGCTGCCCGCTGCCTCCTGGGCTTGAGGCCCCTTCGCCTGGCCAGGCCGGCAACCCCTCAGCCTCCGCGCCTCGGCTTGGGCCTTGCTGATCAACAGCACGAACACGGCAGGAGCTCAGCCCCACCGGGGAGCTCGGGTTCTGTGCACGGTCCTGGGTGCCTCGTGTTGGGTGCCCAGTCCCGCATGCCCAGCACCGAGCACTTTATCTGTATATGACCTCAAATAACCCTCACAACACTTTAAGGCAACTGTCACCTGCCTGCTTTACAGAGGACACGGAGGCTCAGGGAGCTGAGGTCACTTCGGCAAGGTCATGGAATCAGTGTCCCAGCATCTGGCCAGGACCAACCCCCCACTCCCCCCGCCCAACAGCGAGCACCTAATAAACACGCAGGAGGAGAGCTGGGGTGCCCTAGCTGTCTGTGACCAAGCTGGGGGTCAGGAGCAGAGGCAGAGCTGGAACTCACCCTGCCTTCTTCCCTGAACCCCGCAGACATGAGGAGAAAAACAGACCAGAGAGTCAGGACCAGGAGTAAGCCCGGAGCGAGGCCGAGTCACAGGTGACCAGCGTGGGTCGATAGAACTCGGCAAGGGCACGAGGGGGTTTCCAGGTAGAGGGACGCCTCGCCTGTTCACGCTGATCTGTAACAACTAGGACAGGGGCTGGAAGATTCTATTTTATAAAGAAATGACTCAAAAAGAAGAATGCGAACTATTGAGGGCTTTTAAGCTCCTTAGCCATTTCCACACTTCAAAGCTTCCATTCGCTCATATTCCCAAGCAGTGAACAGGCCACTGACCGACTCAAACTCCTCATCTCAAACTCAGTTTCCGAAAGAAGGTGCCCTGGCCGGGCACCCTCTGTGCACGCCTCGTGAAGACTGTATTTGACGGGACGCAAACTGAAGAGAGGGGACATCCAGTGTGGTTCTGCGACGTCAAGTGCAAGGAGAGAGTTCTGTCTGAAAACCCTGGCAGAGGGGAGGGGAGACGCTCGAACCTGTGGCCTCAGAGCAAAGCCGAAGCCACAGGGGGAAGCCCAGCAACAGTCACACCCCACTGACGAGGGTGCCCATAGGTGACAGATTTGCCACCCCCTGAGCACACGGGGTTGTGTGTTGTCAAGGGTGTCCCCTCAGCTCTGTAGCCCGTCAGCCCGGAGGCTGTGGCGCCTGCCCCTTCCATTCTCCCTCCTGCTGGTCCCACCACGGGGCCACGTCCTTCTTGCGCTGCCCTCTCAGGACCCCGAAGACCAAACAAGGGACTCAAGTGCTGATATGAACGGACCCCCCCCCACCCGCCCCCTCCCGGCCTCCAGCCTGCTGCTGGCCCAGCCCCACGGACCAGGGAGGTCGGGCCCCGACAGGGAAGCGCCCGGTGACTCAGATCAGCACCAGAAGTTGGGGCTGTCCTTGCCTCTCTGTCACCCCTTCCTGCTGAGTCACCTCCTCCTCCTTCCCAAACCTCTGTCCTGCCCCCCATCCCCCATCTCTGCTGGTGAGGGCCACCGCCCCTCTGAGCGGACTCCCACATGACCTGTTCTGCCTGCCTCCTCTGTCCCCTCACATCGACCCCCACAGACACCAGAATAAACCCGTTCAGGTTCTGATAAGGGCCTTGCTTTGCCTGAAACTTTCTGTAGCCTTAGGAATCCAGGCAAGAAAACTCCCTGGCCTCCCACATGGGCTCCTGTGCCCCATCCCTGTCCCTGTCCCCTCCCAGGCTTGTCCTCTCCCTCTCCCTGCTCTAACCTCACCAAGCCAATGCCCTGATGCTCCTGGCAGCTTTTTCTGTGCCTGGGCTCCGGCAGAGGCTGCTCCTGCATGTCTACCCTCTCAGGCCTCTATAGTCATATAGTCATCCTGGGGTGTCACCCAAACACGGAGGCCCACCAGGTGGGGGTAACCGTGCCCACCCTGCAAGGCCAGGCTGGGCCGGGCCCCGACCTCTAAGCACCCTGTTTTCAGCTAGGGTGTCCTGCTCCCCTACTAAAGTCTTACCCACTGCAGCTTCTCCAGCCCTCACGCACAGCCCGGCCTATGTTAAATGCTCAACACATGGCGGCTCCTTCCCTGCGGCCCTGACCTCCCCCACGGGTAGGGCAGGCCACTGACAGCTGACAGACAGCAGGGACAACTGGGCCATCTTCTTGGAATCTGAGTCTGAGGCAGGACCTGCAACCTAATTCGCAAGCAAAGTGGAATGTTAATGAATGCAAAGTGAAAATGCAGAGCCCCATGTTCCAGAAGGATCGGGAATTTTAGGACCAGGAATTTCAGGACGGTGAGAGCACAGCACTGAAATAAGCACAGGGTCCTTCCAAGCAGCAGGCCCTGGGTGACTGTCTGGGTGGCATGTCCATGAAGCCAGTCCTTGTTCTAGACCCCAAGGAGGAGTTTACCCAGGTGCCTGTACCAGCCCCCTGGGCTGCTGGAGGGCAGCGCTGCTAGAGCAGAGATGAGAAGCAGGTGGGGACAGTTCAGCCCCTCCGTGCCAGCCCGTCTCCACCAGTGCATCCCTGACCCGCCGGGGCTCATCCTGGGACATCATTCTCAGGGAGCTGGGCCCTCGGCCATGCCCAGTGCGCCTGCCAGCCCTTAGCAGGACTCCTGGACAGACCCTGAAACGGCAGAGCAGCCAGGGCCCGGAGATGAGGGCCTCACACGTCTATTCTCGTGTCACGTCTGTTCGCGTGCCTTGATTTCTTCTCCTGTAAAATGGGCTGGGGATAGGGCAGGTGAAGGTCTTTCTAATAAAACTCGCAGACCCCTTTCCCGGGTTGAAGAGTTAACCAATGTTTTCCAAGTCTTAGTGGAATAACAAAGAAGCTGAACTCAAAATTCACAGCGTGTTGGGGCACCTGGGTGGCTCAGTGGGTTAAGCCTCTGCCTTCGGCTCAGGTCACGATCTCAGGGTCCTGGGGTCAAGCCCTGCATCGGGCTCTCTGCTTGGCAGGGAGCCTGCTTCCCCCCCTCTCTCTGCCTGCCTCTCTGCCTACTTGTGATCTCTCTGTCAAATAAATAAATAAAATCTTTAAAAAAAATTCACAGTGTGTTGATATTTTTGGAAGATGACAGAAATGTTGATTTAATTTAGGCCTTTTGTGTCAAAGAGAAGCGTTAACTCCCAGAGGGCACATAAGCCACCACGCTTCCAGGAGGCAGACTGAACTTACTGTCATGGCATCCTGTCCTACTAGGTCTAGCTGTACAGGACCTTACAATCCCTCAGGACACAGATCCTTAGGGAGTCATTACTAATGGTCAGAACTCACCATCCCTGACTCAGCACCTCGCTCGCAAACAACAGGTCTCACTCAGATGCAGGTTCCCCCCAGACAGAACCTGAGAAACACGGACAGTGCCAAAGCTGGGCTTGTACTCGGCCTGCCAGCCCCGCAACGCCAGCCCTGGGGAGGTGCTGTCACTTACTGTTGCCTGTTGATTCCCTGTTCTGGGATTTTGAGCCCTTCTCGGCAGATCTCCCACAGACCTGATAGCAAACTGCATTTCAGAGATCGGCCAGAGTTCCCAAATGAAGCCCTTGTCCAAGGACAGACAAGAGAGTGACCTGGCTGTCGCAGGGTGACAACACCCCTAGGATCCAGGCCCAACACACCACGTCCTGTCGGGCCAGATGGGCAACAGCATCTTATCTCCCATTTCACATCACCATCTGGAATGTATTAGCACAACCGTCCTTCCTCACAGGCGCTTGGTTTTTCCTCCTCGAATCCCCAAGTGCACACGATCACGTCATCGGGTGAGAGCTAAGGCCAAGGGCTCAGCTCAGATGGAAAGTCACATGCAAGCTAGAGGGAAGAAAGCACTTGGACGCTGTTGCCCCGGGGAGCTCAGCTCAGTGGGTCGGGGCACTGGACAGCAGGCCAGCAGAGGGATGTGCTTCGATAAGGCAAGCCCGGCCGATGGGAGACACAGAACACTCCTCTGACAGTCAGTGGCCACAGAGCAGCAAAGCCCAAATCCAAGGTGCCCAGACCAGCTTACAAATTGGCTGGACGCTCCAAGGCAGGCCCGTAGAGCTATTTCTGGTCTCCCTTCAGATAAACCAGCATGTGAAACCCAGCCCACGAGAGAGTGTGAACAGCCCCTTAAACATTGCTGACCTTCACACGTCCAGCTGGGGGCTGGCTGTGCACAGTTAACCCTGAACGGGGGTAGCCATTCCTTTCTAGTACATTCTCACCCTCTCTCCCTCCACAGAGCAAACCTGTGCTCACAGAAGGAAAATTACTTTTAAGCTTGACCCAAGCAAAACTGTCTACTTAAGAGAGGAAAGGTCATAAGCACCATCCCAGACCTATGTGAGGGCCTCTGTGGCGGGTCAGGAATTGCCACCAGTCACCAGTCACCGGTCACCCAGTCACCTGGGTCATGCTTCCTGGCGCAGGATTCCTTCCAGGCCCTCCCAGGCCCTGGTGACAGAGACTGCAGACGGGGGAGGCAGAGGACACAAGGAAATGCATCTCAGATATCCAAGATTCAGGGATTTCTTCAGCCCAATACAGTAAAGCTGCTCGAGGCCCGTGAAAAACCACAACAAGAACATCACGTGATCGTCTGAAGTATGAAATTGTCAATATTTGAACATGGCCAATGGGGGCCTCCATCTCATAGGAGCCGGCTGGTCTGGAACCTCAAAGGCCCTGAGCAGGCGCAGAGACGCACCCCGATTTCCTACGCCTGCTGGGAACTGGCCACGTCGTTTGGACTTGTCGGCATGTCCCTTTCACAGATCTCTTTTAAATGGCACAAAGGAATTCTGTTATTTACTTTTAATTTTTTGATAGTCTGTTATTTAGAGAAGAATTTTGGGTAATCCCTTTTCTTTAAAAAAAAAAAAGGTTTATGTATTTATTTGAGGGAAAGAGAGAGGGAGAGACAGAAGGAAAGGGAGAAAATCTCTGCAGACTCCACGCTAAGCACAGAGCCAGATGCAGGACTCGATCTTATGACCCTGAGATCGTGACCAGAGCCGAAGTCAAGAATCAGACGCTTAACCAAGTGAGCCACCCTGGTGCCCCTGGGTGATTCCATTTCTAAATTAAAACAAAAACAATAATACTTTCACTTTGTCATTCAGTTCTTCCTAAGGCGCTTGCTTACATAAAGATTCAGCTGAACTCTGTGAGGCAGCAGAACCCACTCGGGCTAACCCACAGCTGAAAATCTTTTTGTGCATCGGATGCCGCCAAAAGAAACAAAACGACTTGGGAGCAAGAAGGAAAACAGAAGCTGTAAGTCAGGACGAATTCCCTCTACTTCCAACTTCAGAACTTTCTGAACTGGAGGCTCTGACCCTGGGCCGGAGGGACCACCTGTGCTCCCAGCACTTTCTGCCGATGACAGAAATCAGAAACCCCAGCCACCAGCTGGGGCAGAGGTCTCCAGCCCTGGGGAGCTGCTAGTAGCCAGACAGGGGAGGAGACCAGCATCTGGACAGGACCACTTTCCCCCATGGTTCTCCAGGTGTGGAGCCCAGACCCGCAGCACCGTCACCGGGGAACCTGTAGGAATGCCGAGTCCTGGGCTGCTCCCCAGACCTCCCCAGTCAGACACCTTAAGGCCGGGGCAGCGACATGTGCTGTAACTGGCTTCTTCTGGTGCACACTGGAGTCTGGCCTCCACGGACTTGAGTTAGTTGACAGGCTGCCCGCGGTGTCCAAGGGAGCACTCCAGGGTCTAAAGGGACCCTCGGCTGGGATTCCTGACTAAAGGAAAAAGCTCAGGAGGTTCTGGGACATAAGCAGACTGCCCTGCTACTCTGTTTATTAAGTGTGGTACCACTGCAAGGTTTCATCTAAACAATTCTGTGGCTTTAAAAACATTTTTGAATGTACTTAACAGATGGGAGTATAAGCGGCCCCTGACAACGCAGTCATCTGCAGAATGTTCTCAAAGGTCTGGGCCCGGGGCAGCCCACAGCACAAAGGGAAGCTCAGCCAGTTAAAGCAGGTTCCCAGGCTCCTCCCTGAGCAAGGAGCACTCTTGGATGTCCTCCGGTGGTTTTCCTAGAGGAGATGGGGTACATCCAAATTCCTTCTGCCTTATTGGAGAACTGCCTCAGAGATGGGGATGCCATCTCTCTTTTTCCCTATTCAGAAAGAAGACATCTTGGGGCGCCTGGGTGGCTCAGTTGGTTAAGCAGCTGCCTTCGGCTCAGGTCATGACCCTGGAGTCCCCGAATCAAGTCCCACCTCAGGCTCCCTGCTCAGCAGGGACTCTGCTTCTCCCTCTGACTTCTCCCTTCTCATGCCCACTCTCTCTCTCATTCTTTCTCTCTCTCTCTCACAAATAAATAAAATCTTAAAAAAGAAAAGACAGAAGACAACTTATGAAGGAAGAATATAGCACCAAAGAATGGACAGGGAATTGGGAGGGAGGGACACACGTGGCTTAAAGCAAACCCTGCAGCCCCACTTAAAATTTTTTTTTAATTTCTAAATTTAAAGTACCAACCCTGCTCCTTGGGGGGGGGCAGCCCTCTAGGGGGACGGTCACATGTCTGCTCTGCCTGTTTCCTCCCGCCCCCATGCCTCACACTCTTCCTCTCCTGCCACTACTCTCAGCAGGATGAGGAGGGGGATCGGAGGGGGGTGCTAGTGTCCCCCTCAAATCACAGTTTGGAACTCTAATCCCCAGTGTGCTGAAATTAGCAGGTGGGGCCTTTGGGAGGTGCCCAGGTCCAGAGCACCCCCACAGACAGGATTAGTGCCCTTCTCAAAGAGACCTCACCGAGCTCCACCACCGCTTCCCCTACAAGAGGACACAGCGAGAAGTCTGCAATGTGGAAGAGAGTCCTCACCACTGGGCCGTCCAGCCTCCAGAGCTGGGAGCAGTACATTTCTGCTGTTTCCGAAGCCCCTGGTCTGGGATGCTTTGTCACAGCAGCCCCAACAGGCCCGGACGGGTGGCCTGGCCCCGAAGGGCCTCGGCTGATTGGACATTGATAACAGTCCCTGCCCGCCCAGGATGCCCTTCGTAGTTACTCCCACTGATCGGCAAGGTCCGGTGCAGCTGATTCTTATTATCCATGCGGTTACATTCTAGAAAGGTGTTACGGACACCGAATTAGCTAGTTCTGAACCACTGTCCCCAGGGGTTATGCTGGCTTGGGTTCCTGCAAGTTTCTGGTGACAGCTCTTTTGTCAACGGGTCACCACGTAACCCGGTGTTACGTACATTTCTGTGTGAAAATGCCTTATTTACTAGACATCATTGAGTTCACAGCCAACAGCATCAGCACCTCTTATGCCCAGGTGCTGCTTATCTAGCAGGAGTAGCCCCTACAGAAGGCACACCACAGCCTTCCTGAAACCAAAATGCACTCCACAGCGTTTCAGCAACTCCACTTGGGGGCCACTGTAAGCAGCAAAACCATGAACGAAAAGCACAACATGATAAAAACCGTGGCAGTAAATATACCAGGAGAGGACCCTTGTTTCCGGCACGAGAGCTGGAATAAGACAGGGCCTCCTGCTCTACCTCAGCTGGGCACACACCCCCCAGGTACCCCCGAGTCCCTCGCTGCTCTGTGCACGCTCCCAGAAGGCCATGAGAGCCATGAGCACTGATCGCGGGGTCACAAACAAACCTCAGTGAGAGGCAAATTCACGAAGACAGAAGCAACGAATAAGGAGTATTTTGTGGAAGCGGCCAGTGACCAAAGCCAGCCCAATCCCTACTCCCATCAGCACGGCCCTTTTTCTATTAATTTCCAGTAAAATCCAGACAATGCACCTCCGGACAAATGTTCAGTGATGCTGGCCAGGCACCAAAGTCGCTCACTGGACTCTACCTGAATCTGTCCACTGGGAGATGAAGCTAGAAAGCCAGGCACGTTCTCAGCATTGAGAAAATCTGTACTTAATCCCGGTTCCTTCCTGCATCCTGTAATCCCTCTCGGTCATGGTCCGAGGTGACACAGCTTCTCTACAATGCGTCACCTTCCTTGGACTTGAAAGAGGCCAGGGATGTAGGTGGAAGCCCAGGCGTCATGGAAGGAGGAAACGGGCTCTACCGGCAGCCAGGGACGTTCAGAACACAGGCTTGGCAGACACACTGAATCTGCCTCAGATCTCAGCGGGGCTGTTCACCAGCGCCGTGCCCTTGAACACACCAGTGTGACTGAGCCTCGGTCGGCCCCGATGTCAAAGGGCAAAGAGGTCCAGGACAGAACCCCTCACCTCCTAGGGATGTTTGTTGGAGGACCTACAGGGACACTCGATGTGACGTGCTCCGTAAGGCGCCTGGAGCAAAGGGGGCTGCCTTGTACGCAGGCTGTAAGAGCAGCCCTCACTGGAGGGTCTGGGACACGTCACATAAAATACAGCCTAAGGGCTGGGAGGGAACTTTGGAAACACTGACCAAGACCCAAGGGCACTTTAGTTCTTCTTGGCCACAGAGCTGCCCAGCCAAGTCCTCCTGCATCCAATGCTCAGAAAGCTTCCCCCTCGCCTCTCTGGGTCCCTCCATAAAATGGGAGGATGAGGATGATCTCAGCCCCCTTCCAGGCTTCACTAAGGGAGGGCGTGACCCACCAGCTTCCCAGGTCGGGGTCAAATGGGAGCAACCTGTTCACCATGGTTTCCCTAGTGCCGTGGAACACTGCAAACGGGGAGCTGTTTTAGTGATACAAACATAAATCAAAATGTCTGTGTATAACACCTTAAACTTATACAATGTCATATTTGTATGAAAACAGAAAAGACCCCAAATAGCCAAAGGAATGTTGAAAAAGAAAACCAAAGCTAGTGGCATCACACTCCCCAACTTCAAGCTCTTTTACAAAGCTGTCATCAAGACAGTGTGGTCCTGGTACACAAACAGACCCATAGATCAATGGAACAGAATAGAGAGCCCAGATATGGACCCTCAACTCTACAATCAACTAATTTTCAACAAAGCAGGAAAGAATGTCCAGTAGAAAAAAGACAGTCTCTTCAACAAATGGTGTTGGGGAAATTGGACAGCCACATGCAGAAGAATGAAATTGGACCATTTCCTTACACCACACACAAAAATAGACTCAAATGGATGAAACACCTCAATGTGAGAAAGGAGTCCATCAAAATCCTTGAGGAGAACACAGGCAGCAACCTGTGACCTTGGCCGCAGCAACTTCTTGCCAGATATGTCTCCAAAGGCAAGGGAAGCAAGGGAAAAATGAGCTATTGGGACTTCATCAGGATAAAAAGCTTTTGCACAGCAAAGGAAACAGTCGACAAAACCAAAAGACAACCAACAGAATGGGAGAGGATATTTGCAAATGTATTATCCAATAAAGGGCTAATATCTAAAATCTATGAAGAACTTACCAAACTCAACGCGCAAAGAACAAATAATCCAATCAAAGAAATGGGCAGAAGACATGAACAGACATGCCTGCAGAGAAGACATCCAGATGGCCAAGAGACACATGAAAAAGTGCATCACTCGGCATCGGGGAAATACAAATCAAAACCTCAGTGAGATACCACCTCACACCAGCCAGAATGGCTAAAATTAACAAGTCAGGAAACGACAGATGTTCGCGAGGATGTGGAGAAAGGGAAACCCTCTTCCACTGTTGGTGGGAATGCAAGCTGGTGCAGCCACTCTGGAAAACAGTATGGAGGTTCCTTAAAAAAAAGTTGAAAATAGAGCTACCCTATGACCCCACAATCGCACTACTGGGTATTTACCCTAAACATACAAATGTAGTGATCCAAAGGGGCACATGCACCCGAATGTTTATAGCAGCATTGTCCACAATAGCCAAATTACAGAAAGAGCACAGATGTCCATCAACAGAAGAATGGATAAAGAAGATGTGATAAACACATAGACACACACACACACACACACACACACACACACACATACACACACACAATGGAATACTACTCAGCCATCAAAAAATAAAATCTTGCCATTTGCAAAGACGTGGACAGAACTAGAGGCTAATACACTAAGCGAAATAAGTCAGAAAAAGACGATTATCATATGATCTCACTGATACGTGGAATCTAAGAAACAAAACAGAGGATCACGGGGGAAAAAAGGGAAAAATAAAAGGAGACAAAATCAGAAAGGGAGACAAACCATAAGAGACTCTTAATCATAGGAAACAAACAGAGGGTGGCTGGAGGGGAGGGGTGAAGGGGTGGGATAGCCAGGTGATGGACATTAAGGAGGGCACGTGATTTAAGGAGCACTGGGTGTTATATAACACTGATGAATCGCTGACCTCTACCTCTGAAACTAATGATACACTACATGTTAATTAATTAAATTTAAATAAAAATAAATAAAATGTGTATAACACCTTAAACTTATACAAAGTCCTATGTGAATTAAATCTCAGTAAAACTGGAAAAAATGTGCGTGTCTGTATACATGACATAATCCTTTATGCATACACTTGGGGAGTGGGGTGGGGAGGAGCGGGTGTGCACAGAGAGATGGCCGTGTGTGCGCATGTGTATTAGCATCTGAGCCACGTCCTGGGGCTGACTCTGAGCAAGCCCGGTTCAAACGCAGTAAGTGCCAGTGGGGTTAAGAGCAGCGGACGTGGACGTCCGCGCCGGCTGTGGGGCTGCCGGGGCACGAAGGGCAGGTGAGGGAAGACCCCGCTGGCCAAACCCGTTTGCCAAGCAAATGCCCGGGACCTGCTCCCGTTCCCCCGTGTGCCGCCTGCTCCTCTCTCCTCCCAGCACCCCCAGAAGACAAAACAAGCAGCTAACGCAGCTTGTGTCCTGGGAGGTCAGAGGCAGCTAACCAAGTCATTCCTTGGCAAGGTATAAATAGCACATCCTTTCTCCCAGAGGACTTCTATTTTAAACAGGGGCCCTCGAAGATCACAAGGGAACAAATTTCTAAAATGCTGGTTGGGACAGGGTCCTCCTGGTGTCCCCTGAGCTGCTAAGGAAGGGGCCCTAGCCCTATGTAGGGGGGCATGTAGACCTAGGTAGAGGTGGGCATGCAGGGGAGGGGAGGGAGAGGTGGGAGGCAGCCGCAGGGCCTGGGCCCCGGGGTCCCACCACCAGATGCAGACCCAGCCCCCAAGTACCTCTGGGCCGTCAGATCCCCGGAGACCTGGCTGAGGACATCACCGTGGTGTGAAGAGGCAGCTAACAGTGGGTTTTCCAGGTCCTCAAGGGCAGCTGGCTGGATGACATCATCTGCTACATGTGACCTGGGGAGAGGAGAGGGAAAAACCAAGGCTCAGAAATGTTCCCAAAAGTTTTCAGTGTGTTTGAATAGCACATTTTACGTGGACTGTGAGCAGGGCCAAAAGTGAGGGGTCTGCTGCTACTCCAAGTGCGGCCCACAGGTGGCGCTGGCCCAGGAGGGCTTTGTTAAAAGCAAAGAAACCCAGGGCAAGTTTGGAAGTCTGCAGAGCGACCTGAGAGAGTAATTTCGTCTGCTGAATCTAATAATAAAGATCAGGATACTGCAAAACATCCTACAAGGCACAGGCCAGCCCCACCACCAAGAACTACCTGGCCCAGAACGTCAGTGGTGCTCAGGCTGAGAAACCCTGGCCATGAGTCTTGTTTCATTTTCTAGGAATTGTATTTTTTAAAGTTTTGATCTATATGCACTAAAAACTTAAAAAAAAAAATTTAAGGGGTGCCTGGGTGGCTCAGTGGGTTAAGCCTCTGCCTTCGGCTCAGGTCATGATCTCAGGGTCCTGGGACCGAGCCCATATCGGGCTCTCTGCTCTGCAGGGAGCCTGATTCCACACCCCACCCCCTTCTCTCTGCCTGCCTCGCTGCCTCTCATAATCAGGTGCGTCTTACTAGTTCATCAAGGAAGACCATGAGTTTGTCTTTCTGATGAACTTGGCTCTGGGCAGTAAGTGGCAGGATGATCTCTTTCATTCCCTGAGCGGATAGCGAATGCATACAAGCTCTTAGGCCGTGAACAAGAAAGAGATGGGCCAAGCCATTGGAGTTGAGAGTCTCAGGCAAGAGTCATTTTTTAAAAATGTTTACTTATTTAGTAACAATTGTAGTAGACACTAAGAAGAACCATACCGATGGCTAAGAGCATAAACCAGGAGGTCTGGGCCAGTAGTGGCAGTAGGGAATATTTCCTTGTGGAGTGGTAAACTGAGGCCAGACAGCCAGCTTGGTGATAAGGACTACACACCAGGAACTGTTAGTCTAAGTGCTCACAGATGTCACCACTTACGGTCCTCACAGCAGCCCTGTGAGGTGGGTACTCTCACTATCTCTTTTGATGGATATGGAAACCAAGACACAGAGAGGTTGAATAACTTGTCCTTGGTTACACAGCTAGTAAGGGGACAGAACCAGGTTACAAACCCAAGGCTGATGCTAGGGTCCATGTTTTTAACCACCACTCTAGGATGTGTCCCAGAGGTTGAGGAGTGAGAGAAACGGAGAGTGTCTGAGGTAAGGGAAGCCACCTATTTGAAATTCCTGAACCAGGAAGGAGTTCAGCATCTGGGAGCAATGAATGCAAAAGGTCACTGTTGCAGGAGTGTGGATGATGGAGACTAGGAAGGGGAGAGGTGGACGAGAGCCAGACCCCACGGCCAGGTCAAGGGACTGGATCCTAAGCTAGGAATTAGCCCAAAACCCGCCACAAAGTGCTGTCCTTGGCCTTGAGATGAATGAGAGGCGGGGAGGCCTAGGCTGAGTTTCCTGAAACTACGTTTTAAGTATGAGTAGACCAGCCCATGCCCGCACCCACCCCTTGTTATTCATCCCTATGGACCCTGTGATGCTCCCTTCCTCCTCCATTGTTCCTATCCACCATTCCAAATCCCCTAGAACAGGATCCCAGAGCCCTGGGACCATGCCCATGGAATCCGAGAGAAATGGGTACAAGGGAAAAGAAGGAAGGAGCCAGCCCAGGGGGTATTCCCCAGCTACAGACACTAGCAACTTTCCAAAGTCATAAAAAAACCTGAGTGGAAAAACATTACCCAGGAGCTTTGGCAGCACACACTGAGAGCCATAAAAGACTTTGTTTCCTTCAACACAGTCGTTGTACTTCCAAGAATTTATTTTAAGGAGATGATTCAGGGTATGAACAAAGATGCTGATCATAACTGTGACCATCATAGCAAAAAAAACAAAACAAAACAAAAAACTAGAAACAACCAAAATGTCCCCCAGTAGGGGACAGCTGATCACATGAAGGCACAGCTACAGAATGGGCTCGTTAGCAGGTATTTAAAAAGATTAAGGTAGATCTCCGTATACCAAAGGTAAATGTATCCATTGTTAACTAAAAAGCGGTTTTAAAACTATCAGGGGCATGACCCACATTCATGTGCGTGTGTATACTGAGGTCTGTGAGCATATACATATATACGTACACGTATGTATAAACACACATGCAGGAAGTGTGCAACTGAGTGAACGAGTACCCAGCAGTGAGGGAGGATGTGTGCCAAGGTGTGAACAGTAATTCTCCTTCAGTAGTGAACTTATGAGTGTTTTCCTAAAAGATTTTATTTTTACATAATCTCTACGCCCAACATGGGGCTCGAACTCACAACCCCGAGATCGAGTCGTATGCTCCACACACCAAGCCAGCCAGGCATCCCGTGAGTGTTTTCTCCTGTTGGATTTATCTCTGTTTTCTAGTTGGGTGCTGACTGTGCCCTGGTTTTATAAGCAAGATAAATAAGAAAGCATACATAAGGACAATTTTAAGTGACAGGGAACAACTTCAGTTTGTACATAACTCAGGGAAAGTTTTCAGAGATGGGATAATCTCAGGAAAGCCCACTTTTGTATTCACATTTTCCATGGGGAGGACCCAGACTTGTCCGGCTTGTCCCGTCCTGAGGCAGAAGTGCAGCCACACCTGACTCATCAGGCACTACCGGGACAAGGACGGTCCCAGGGGAGGATCTGGGGAGGAACAGATACGGCCTGCATAGTCTACAGGGTGGCTTTTTTATTTTAACTCTTTGGGAGGAATTATGTCTGAAAGCACATCGGACACTTCTCTGAATTTTCTTTCTTTTTTTTTTTTAAGATTAATTATTTATTTATTTGACAGATCACAAGTAGGCAGAGAGGCAGGCAGAGAGAGAGGGGGAAGCAGGCTCCCTGCTGAGCAGAGAGCCCCATGCGGGGCTCGATCCCAGGACCCTGAAATCATGACCTGAGCTGAAGGCAGAGGCTTTAACCCACTGAGCCACCCAGGCACCCCTTCTCTGAATTTTCTGAACAGAGAATCTTGAACACAATGAAATGTTTTCTCAATGAAACACAATCAGCACCTTGAGTAACTATGACGTAAGTGACCAAGTATGCTATGGCACTAAAACCACAATTGTCCATGAAGTCGAGAGGGCGGGGCTCTGGACAGGCCCCACCTTGGCATTTCAGTCAGGTGACTTCTCCGTCTGTGAAAGCAAAGGCACTAGACTGCACGGTCCCCAAGGATCCCCCCAACTGAGTCTCACTCCGCACTCGCAGGCTGTCAGCCACCACCTCTGCTCACTCACCTGCCTCTTCTCTACTTTGGGCCTTCAGTTCTCTGCTTCTCTTGCACAGACTAAGACACGGGGCTGAGGGTGTTTAGAATAGTGCGTAAACCAAGAGTTACTAAGCACAGATAAAGGCTTATAAACCATACATCATTGTAATAATTTTAAAATATAAGTGTATGTATATATATACACATATTAGCTTGAACCACATGAAACTGCTAAAAAACAATTACCAAATTCACACTGTACCAGCAGCTCTAAGGCCTTTTTGTCTCACTTCCTAGTGACCCAGCTATGTTCCTGATGGCTAAGAATGGGGCAAAGCTGACTTCTGGGTCAGTGGAGGGATTCCTACAAAGCAGCTCTTCTCGGGCCAACTGTAAGAGGCTATAAATGGCTTCTAAATTCTACCAGTGCTGGTGCTCAGACTAGAGTGACTGAAATATTTTTCAGAGGGGGAAAAAGAAAAACCTGTCCAAGATTTTAACCACCAGCTGCTGCCACCAGCTGCCAGGCCCAGCCCGCTGTGAATTTCGCCAGGCCAGCAAAGGGTTGATTTTCCACTGGAATGTCAGGGAGGGACCTTTGCATCAACAAGTGCTTCTCCAAAGGCCCATGAGTCACCCTCCCGTCAGAGAAGGAGGTGGGGAGGGTCTGGCTTCAGAAAGGAAAGCAGTCACACTCCGGTCTAAAAAGCCAGCACCTCGGCTCTACACACAGGCTCTGTGTCCCAGAAGGGCCCCAGGCTGAAAGTCCCGGAGAGTCACTGAATAGTAATCATGACTGACACCAATAATGAGAATGGGAGGACAGTCTGGGAGGTGAGGGACGTGTTTACACCTTGTTGGCGATGAGGGTGTCACAGGTGTGCACCCAGCTCCAAACTCGTGGAGCTGCAGATAGGCACTAGGTACAGCTTTTATTCAATCACACCTCAGTACAGTGGTCTGAAAAAGGAAGGGGACCGCACAGTCCAGGGCTGACAGGCCGGTCAACAGCACAACGGGTTCAAAGTCTAAAGTAAGAAGAACAACCTGCCATCGAAAAACAGGGTTCTCTAGGCAGGGCTGTCTGGAAAGGCTCCTGAGGGCTAGGGCAAGCCAAGAGTTTGACAGACCCATCAATGCAAGGAGCTTTCCAGATTAAAACAAAACCTTCACCCTCCTCTTTCTCTGATGGTTCAGATGGAAAGCCACTAGGCTTCTCTTCCCTTCCCGTGAACAGGGCAAGGAAGGTCACAGAAGGGACAGAGGTTGCCCCTGTGTTACCCACAGGGAGGGTAACAGAGAAACAGCCCTGTCAAGGGTGATGGGAGCCAGGCAACCCCCCCACCCCCACCCCCGCAGTCAGAGGATTTGCATATACAAAAGGTGATTAGGCTCCAAAGCACTCCCAGAGCTGTGTTGCAGTCTGAGGTGTGTGAAAACCAGAGCTAGGTGTAGGGGTAAGTGTGTGCGCACATAAACGTCCACTTCCCAGCTCCCTCTGCAGAGAGAGGTCAGTCAAAAGGACATTAAAAATTACCTCAGGGGCGCCTGGGTGGCTCAGTAACCAAGGGTCTGCGTTCAGCTCGGGTCACAATCTCAGGGTCCTGGGATGGAGCCCAGCATCGGGCTCCCTGCTCCGCGGGAAGCCTGCTTCTCCCTCTCCCACACCCACTGCTTGTGTTCCCTCTCTCACGGTCTCTCTCTCTGTCAAATAAATACATAAAATCTTAAAAAAAAATTACCTCAAAGGGGTTGCTGCTGGCCAAATCTGGGACCACTGGGGCATTAAAAAAAAAAAAAAATACAGACACTAATGGGTTATAACCTATCAAGTAAAGTAAGAATCCATGGGTTCACACAGATACGAAGGCGCACAAATGCACGGGGCGGGGGGAGGAAAAGTTCCTCTTTCCACTACAAGGCCAAGTTGGAAATGCAGGAGGAATGACGGAAGCCAAATCACCATTCAAGGGCTGAGAGAGTGGTGGTCATTTTAGGTAGCCATGGAACAACACTAGGGCAGGTGGGTGGTTTAAAGAAGTGAAGGACATCACGTGGTCTTGGATCCACTTAAGGGTGGAGAAACCAGGGGGGGCGTCAACCTGACCCGGTGTTGACCAGGAATGCCAGCCCTGGTGGCGGGATGGTCATCACACTGTGCTTGGGGACAGGACCCGCTGGAAAGGGCATAGCATCACATCTGTGGGATGCCTGAGCAGAATGGCCAGCCAGAACCTGGTCAGGAGCAAACTCTGGGTAGACACAGGTCGAGGGGTTTTTCCAGAATGAAAGAGCTGTACTCTCAAAGGTCACGAAAGACAAGGCGAGACTGAGGAATTCTCCCAGACTGAAGAGGGTCCACAAGCATACAGTCGAGTATGACACAGGGTTTCGGACTGGATCCTGGACAGGGCGGAACAGGGCACAAGCTGGCGAGTCTGGGTGGATCCTGAGGGCTAGGGATACAGTGGCATGGCGTTTCATGGCTGCACTGGTCTCCTTCTGGAGCGTCCTTGTTTTGGGGAAATGAACACTGGAGTGTTTACTTTGGTTTGTATTTTGGAGGGGGACAGTTTCATGTTTGCAACTGGCTTTCAGATGATCCAGACAAAGAGAGAGGATCACACAGGGGAAGGACCAGCCTCCTCCTGATGAAGAGTGTACAACTAAGGCACCCGGGCAGAGGGAGAACAGGAGCACTCTCCTCTCCTGGCGGCTTTTCTCTACTTGGAAATGAAACGACAACTTTCCAGACAAAGGCATGCGGGGACACAGACACACCCCAGGACCCCAGAACTCAGTGTGGGTTCTAGAGGACACAGCGGGGCGTGCGATGGGGCCGTCAGGAAGGGGAGCTCTGGACCCACACCTGGGCAGCTGGGGCGCAGGCCAGCGTGGAGAAGGTCTCAAAAGTCAGGCCAAGAATCTGTTGTTTGGGCGGCAATGGGGAGCATCCGAGATTTGAGCAGCGGGGCAGCAGAATACTGGGAGGTAGCACTCAGTTCCAGAGCAGAGAACGACTGAAAGGGAGAAGAAATGCAAGCCAAGCCGGGGAGTGGTTCAGGCTCCAGGGAGTGCTGGTGGGATCCTGGATCCTGGCACGTGCATTAGAGCTCGGATCTGCTGTGCGGGAGGCTTCGTGCTGCCCACCCGACACCAGGTGCTGGGGGTTGGGGGAGGAGAGGAGAGAGAGCAGAGCTGATTCTGGTTCTGAGTATCCACCTGGCCGGAAAGCCAACTGCCTGCCTCCCTCGTACATGATATCTTCATATTTATTGTTCGATGAAGTCAGTTGTTCAGTTTAAAAGAATATTTATGGGGCGCTGGGTGGTGCCCATGTGGCTCCGTGGGTTAAAGCCTCTGCCTTCGGCTCAGGTCATGATCTCAGTGTCATGGGATCAAGCCCCACATCGGGCTCTCTGCTCAGCGGGGAGCCTGCTTCCCCCTCTCTCCCTCTGCCTACTTGTGATCTCTGTCAAATAAATAAAATCTTAAAAAAAAAAAAAAGAATATTCATCATTCTAAGTAATAACATCAGTGAGGCTGTGATTTTTTTTTTTTTAAAGATTTTATTTATTTATTTGACAGAGAGAGATCACAAGCAGGCAGAGAGGCAGGTAGAGAGAGAGGAGGAAGCAGGCTCCCTGCTGAGCAGAGAGCCCTATGCGGGGCTCGATCCCAGGACCCTGACATCATGACCTGAGCCGAAGGCAGCGGCTTAACCCACTGAGCCACCCAGGCGCCCCGAGGCTGTGATTTTGATGCACTACTTTTCCTTTTTTCTAATATACAGGTCTTAAAATGACCGGGCAGCACCCAGGCTCAGGGCAAAGCCCCTTGGGAGCTACGCAGCACATGCTGGAAAACACTGGGGCAGCTCTCAACGACATGGCGGAAATAGAGCCCCGAGCTGCTCACATCTGCTCACTCCGGTTTCAAAAAGAGAAGCAAGGCCTGTCAATAAACCAGCAAACTGGAATCTTCTGAAATTGCACATCTTTATGAACTGTTGGTCTGTTGGGAGCTTGGCATGACCCAGCTGGCAAAGGGTAGGAGCCACAGTAACGGCCCATAACATACGGAACACATCTGGGCACGCTCTTCGGGGCTCCCTGTTGGCATTCGGAGACAAGAGCTTCGTCCTCTGGCCTGAGGAGAGGATACACCTGAGCTCTGCTTCTGCTGCTTCTCAAGAAGCTGGGTTTACCAGGCACCTACCTGCGCTCAGGACAAGCCATGTTTTGCTGTACTTAACCTCCGTGGAGAACAGTGTTCTCTTTCGTGATCCGGCAAATGGTGAGGTGGGACAAGTCTGACCCGGCAATCCTGAAGGCCACGTACAAGAGTTGGGCTCAACAGATAAGAGGATTCCTAAAACCTAGAGTTCCACCGCTCCTGGGAGCAGAGGAGCGTGACACGCTGACAGCTACGGGGGTGACGAAGGTCTCAAACACACTGTTTTTGCTGCTGCTGATGATATTCTGGCAAATACCAAACTCTGTGACAGATATAAATAAGTTCGATGAAAGACTGATGGTAACCGTAGAGAATCGTAAGAGCAGCTAACATTGCTGAGTGCGGACCGTGCGGCAAAGAGCTGTGCGCATTTTACTCTCCAGCCCTCCGAAGGGGTGAAAAGTGGTCAGAATTTGAACCCAGGTCCCAAAGCACAGGATCCAGGCAAACCCACAGGGTGGGGGTCCTGGCTTGAGCCAAGAACATGAAGAGTCTCTCATGCACCTCTAGAAAAAGCAACGTCTGAGAGATCCTAGAGCCCATGTCAGGGAGAACACAGATTTTCCACTCCCATATAAGAAAGTCCAGCAATTTAAAGATTTCCCTTCAGTTAAAAATAACAATTAAAAAAACCCACTAATTTTTAAAAATAACTAAAAAAAAAAAATACACAGCTACTTGTATTTGCATAGTATGTTAGATCTTCGCCAAATGGTGTGTTTTATCATTCTCCATCACCCCTATGCAGTTGGCAGACAACTTAATTTCTAGAATAGGAGACCAAGGCTCACAGAATTAAGTCATTTGGCAAAGAGACACAGTGGCAAGAACCCGGGCCTTCTGCACTTAGCCTGTCCTCATTATAGGAACCCACGGGGTGGCCCCCGGTCGTTCCTCCAGCAGGCACGGCCACCGTTCTGTCCCAGTTCAGCCGCACAGGGAGGCGGAGGCCGTGGAGGCTCCTGGGTGGGCAGGGCCCGCGGTGGCAGGGGAGGAGCACTGTGGGGCAGGAAGAGGGGACAGGCCAGCAGC
The DNA here is from genome assembly GCF_002288905.1 of Enhydra lutris kenyoni. NCBI lineage: Eukaryota > Metazoa > Chordata > Mammalia > Carnivora > Mustelidae > Enhydra > Enhydra lutris. Next base: position 71,710,945 of record NW_019154096.1, on the reverse strand, counting down.
GGGATTGTGCCTCCAGCAACAGACAGGGACCCTCCACCTTGTTCCCTGGGATCTTCCCAGCCCCGACTCAGCAAGGAAAACACTGACACTGACGGGGATGAATGAGCCCCAAGAGACGGAGCCACAAGGAGGCAAGCCAGTGGCATCAAAGAGGTAACAGAGTTCCAAAGAGAGTGACACGATGTGACATTTTACAGACACTTAACACTGAACATCTGTCCATTTCAGTTGTGAGTTGTGCTCTTCGTATTTTGGGACCAAACATTTTTTGCCCTGGTACTGGGCCTTTGCCGATAAAGAAATAAGGCTCCCCCTCGCCTCCCCAAGAGGCAGGATGGATTGGGCTAGGGGCTGGAGGCTGGCCCCCCACTCCAGAACTAAAGAGCTGGGTGACCTTGTGCAAAGGCTCCTCTGCGCCTCCATTTCTCCATCTGTCAGAGAAGACAATGGTAGTCCCTGCCGGGACAGGGAGCGGTGAGGGTTGAGGTCAGTCCCGGAACTTTCCCCCAGCGAAGGACCCAGCCATGAGAAGCGTTCTACAAAGGGGCAAAGGATGGCCTCATTAATACAAACCCAGCGGGGTACACCATCTTCCCGACAGAATACCTCACAGGCGCTTTTTCACAGTCTGCATGCCTGCCTCCCCTGCCCATGCGTGTGCCCCGAGGGGTACCCACGGCTCCTTCACTCCCGCCCCCGGGCTCTGTGCGAACATCAGCACAGGTGGTGAGATCGGACTGAACACAGTGGCCACAAAGGGAACCGACGTCTATGAGCACCCACTATGTGTCAGGCACCGGACAGGCCCTTTGTCACTGAGCAGCATGAAGTCCATTGCACGAAGGGCAAATGGAGCCTCTGGGCAGGGCAGTCACTCTACGCAGGGCCACGCTGAGCTGAGCACCGTCCTCTGCTCGGACTCCAGACCTCACGGGCAGGCAGGACGCACAGCCTCAAGCAGCAGTTCTCTCAAGGATGTGCAAGAATAGTGACAGGCAAAGAAGCCTGGGGGGGTGGGTGGGGTCTGCCTTCCCAAGGAAAGCAGGTGAACAGCCAGCACGGGGCAGCTGGGAGGACCTTCCCCCCCAAGGCTGCAGGCGCCTCCTCTGTCAAAGGAGGTTGGGACTGTTCGTCCTCTGTGTTTGCTTCCGGCCCAGAGATTCTACCGATCTGCAAACTTTGAGGCTCTAGAGGTGTGGCCCCTGGCCTGGCTGAAAGGGATGGCTTGAAGGAAGCCCTGGGTAGTGCCCCCTTGGCCAGGGGCCAGGTTCCCAGTTAGGACCTAAGGATGGGAAGCAGGGGGTGACCTACTGACCCAAGGATCCAGCCCCCAGGAGATCTGGTGGTGGAACGAAGGTGCAGTGGGAGAACCTTCTTCTCACATACAACTTAATCATGCCTTCAACATGGCTTTCAATCCCACCCCCTTGGGGCTAGGGAGCCCAAGGACAGCGGTTGATGACAAGCTCAAAGGGGAGGAAGTCATTCCAGGAAGGACAAGACAGGGAGGCAATAACCCACTGTTCTTTTTAAAAGATGAAGTTACCCACCCAGGTAGTGGGAAAAGCCACGCGGTCAGGTGAGTGAGGATGCAGTTGCCCCCCGATCAAAGGGACAAAACCAAGAGAAGACACCTGCCCAGCAGGCCACGGGGACCTACTTCTCCCAAAAGCGCAGGGAACCCACAGGTGTTCTCGACTCCACGAGAACACTGACACAGAAATCACACGGCGTCATCCGTGGGGTGGGCAGCAGCGAGTGTGGTGTAGACAGTGCAGGCTGTAGACACAACAGAGCTGAGCCTGAATCCAGCTCTGCCATCTCATAGTCCTGGGCAAGCTCGTTAACCTCGTTGAGCCTGTTTCTGACCCTGGTAAAGGGGGACAAATTGTATAGCTTGGAAGGATTGTTAAAAGAAAGCATCTGGACAGCCGGGCATCCACCCCTTGAATGGTCCTCACCCGATAGTCGGCATTTAGTAAACACGTGTTGGCTGTACGGATGCTTGGAAAGTCACAACACGGAGCTGCCCAGCTGTCGCCTACTTTAGGCCAGAGCCGGCTCGTGCTCTCATTTGCTCTAGCCCAGGGCAGGCATCTCAGCTCTCTAACAAACCAGTCTGAACGAATGCCTGGTGTGCTTTTACACAGACAAGGCAAAAGGTTAGTTGTTGGGTTTTTAGAACCTTGCTCAGTCCTTGGTTTCCTTCGATGGTCACAGATTTTTCCCTGGTTCTAGAACCACACGAGTGGCACAATTAACCCCAGATGGCTCTCCCTACACCCAGAATGCAATGTACAAGGAGCAAAGGTGTTCACCCCGCGGTTCCGGAGGGGGTGTCGAGGCAGACAGTCACTGCCCCTAGAACCCAGGAGATGGCTCTGCCGAGCACGGTACCGGGCCCAGGGCACGTGGCTGAGCACGGGACAACCTAGAGCTCAACTCGGGGAGCCGTCAGATTCAGCTTCCCGGGCCAGGTAACTCACAGGTGAGCTTCAGGGAAGACATACAAGGGGACATCAGGTCTTTGCCTGTTGAGTGGGAAGGCAGCAGGGGATGGGAGGCAGCCACAGATCAGAGGGATAAAAGGAGGGAAAAGATGCTCCCGCCCTGGGCACAGGCCAATCCCTTACAGCCTCTTCTCAGTTTGGAAGGGGGCCCTGTTAGGAGAACTGGCATGATGGGAGACACCCCAGTGCCCTCAGGAGCGTAACCCCATGCTCTGAACACTGCAGGGGGCTCCCAGGCCTCCAGGCCCCATGTGGACACAAGCACACCAGGAGAGAGGGCGGAGGGGGACCAGAAATGGTCAAATCTGCACGAGAGCTCGGGCAGCAACTGCTTCTTCTTTCCACTTTCCCCCCAGCTGTGTTCTCTGTCAGCAGAACTAAAGGGAGTTTCCTATTCTTTTACTTTTGCTTGTTTTCTGGGGAAAATATAAACGAGCAATGAAACGGGAGGAAGGGAGAAACAAGGGGCTGGAGAGCCCCCTTCCGAATACAAGAGAACCACGTTCACGAGCACACCTCCTCATTTCTGCTTGAAAATAATACCCATAAAAATAAGCTCGCGGAGGCCGTAGGAACTCTACCTCCCCTAATCAAACCCCTTTCATCATAACCAGGTAAAAATAGAACCAGAACCTTCCATGCGCACAGCACTCCACGCTGACCCATAACGGCACTTGCCCCCACAGTCCCGTGAGCCAGGCAGGCAGGGATACATAGGCTGGTGTCCCCACCATTAGGAGATGGAAGTGGGGACACAGAGACCGTTAGTGACCTGCCCAAGGACACACAGCTGGCAGGGGTGGGGCAGGGACTCAAATATAGGAGCTCCGTCTCTAAACTGGGGCTTTGTCTGTGCTGCCTCTCCCATCCCAGGGAAAACCCATCCTGGGAACTTTGCTTTCTCTGAATTGGCCGCACCGAAAACCCTTACCAAGTGCCAGGCATAGACCGGACAGGACCACAGAGGAAGGGAAGGGGGACAGAGCCGACCCCCAGCATACCCGTAATGAAACCCCCACTGCAGATGGTTGCTCTCAAGGCCCTGGCACATTTCGTTGCCCTACTTTTAGAGCCATTTCCCTATAAACTTCTGTTGTGCCAGGTCGTTTTCTTCATGTCTTTCCTTTCTCCCGAATGGTTCCATCATCCTCGGGCCGTTTTGTCATCTCAGTCAGTTGCTGTGGAAATGATTCCTGAGGTTATAAATGAGGGACCGTACTCTCGGTGGGGGAGAGACAAAACCCAGCCACCGAGCCAGATGTCACATGCCTCGGTCACAGGCCACACTGGGAGAGACCGGAGCACCCAGCCTTGTGGCCTTCTTCTTAGACTTGCTCTTCTGGCCAGGGAGAGTCAGAGACCGTATCACCAGCCTTCTGGACCTTCTCATTGTGCAAAAAGTATCATGGGCTGTAAACCCAAGCCATAGTCAGCTGGCGGTGGACCTGAGTCCCAGGAGAAAACACACACACGTGCGCGCGTGCACACACACACACACACACACGTGCTCTTAACCCAGCCCGGGTCTCTCCCAGCCTCATCGACACCTGCCGCCTGCGGCCCAGCAAGCCCCCACTCCCCATCACTGCTCTTCCCAGTAGAACTGGTCTCTCTCAGTTCCCCAAACCCTTGCAGGGTCCTCTCCAGGGGCTCCAGGGGGTGCTACTGGCATTTGGGGTGAAGTAGTTCTCGGTCGTATAGGAATATCACATGCATAGCATCCCAGACCCAGGCCTCTCCAGGCAGGGTGACAACAAGCACCCTCATAGACTTTCAGCCACCCCTGCTGGGTGCTAGCCTCGTCGTAAAGCCTGCCCAGTGTGTGTGTGCTCTGCTGACTCTCTCTCTCTCTCTCTCTCTCTCTCTCTCTCTCTCTCATGTACGGCTCCGCCCATGTCACTCCTGTGCCGTGTGCTGCAAACTCACAGGTCCTCCCTTGAGCAGTGTCTGTCTCCATAGAAATGGCAAACATAAATAACCACAGTACAAAGCAGGACAAGACCCCAGAGGCCTCAGGACTTAGCTGATTAGCGTGAGGGAACACGGCGCCCAGTGCCCGGGGTCCTGGGTTAGAGGCCCACCTTCACATGTGACTCTGGACTTCTGTGAGTCTCCCCTTGGACATATGTAATACGCAACTTGGATCTTTAAGTTTCCTTCCCGCTAAGGTATTTTTAGCTGAGTTTTTTTAAGTGCTCAAACTCAGAGACAAAAAGGATGGAAGTAAAGAGAGGGACCAGAGGCCAGTTCCTGGCAGGTTTCCCAGGGGGGTGCATTTGCTTCCTGGGTCCCCCTGAGCAATGACACCCATGTGTGGGTGTCCTGCTCCATGTGCCTGGCCGACCTTTAGATGAGGGACTAGAGACAGAGCAGGAGCTGGGAGGCTCGGGGGAAGCTGAGAGCCGGCTGTGGCATCTGCACATGGGTACTTCCTGACCTATTTCCTGCTCTGGCTGTCCTCCGAGGAGAATGCCTGAGGCCAGGGCAGAGTCTGTGAGAAGGAGCCCCATGGGACTCACCTGCCCAGCACAAGAGGGCCCATTCTCTCCAAGAGCTCCCAGTCTGAGCTGGGGATGAGAAATCCCACGGCTGGAGGCTGGGCGGTGGCCCACTCCCGAACCCCCAGGGTACCCTTCCTCCAGCTTCACCAACTTCAAAACCGGCCAGAGAACAATGGTGAAGACTCAACTTTTAAACATGTACATGATTCAGAGTGGATGAAGCCACAGAAGAAACCAGCCTCGGGACATGGCCCCAGACATTTCCAAAGTCACTTCCAAATACTACAATGAAAACAGCTTTTGAAATGCGGCTTCAGAGTGAATCCCAGACAAGTAAGAACAGAGAGTTCTCTGCCTTCTAACGAAGCTCCGCCCTCTTCTGGCATAAAACAGAAACCAGCACCAGGACCCTTGATTGTCCAGTACAAGGCGGGTGGAGGGGTGGGGGGCTTGGGACCGCAGCCTGCAGCCCTGCACACACCCTCTGCGAGCTAACCTGGCCCCGGGGCTGCCCTTCCATTCCCACCTCCCCAGTCCACCCACTCCTGAAGACAGAGCTTCTCACAATGTCTATGTGTATTTAATGCCCCCCCCCAACCCGGCCACAAGGTCCTGTCCCAGCATCTGACACAGCCAGAAGATAACAACTAGGACAACACCGTGATCCTGATGATGAGGATGATGGTGATGCCATTTTAAGCAAAGACAAGCGCTGAGGACAACAAACACGGCCCGAGCCACTGCTTGTGCAGGCAAGCGGGACTCCTGAAGTCGCTTTCCCAGGAGTCCAGAGGCCAAGGAAGAGTCACGCCACGGCCCGGGAGTCAAGGACGCCCAGGGGAAACTCGGCAGGTCACGTGCTCGCCGGAGCCCTGAAGTGCGCTTGGCCCCACTGACGTAACTATTCGAGAATTTAAAAGTCCCCAACTCGGAGGAAATGCAGTGCAGTTTTGTGGCTCATTCACGCGCCGCCTTGGACCGCCGGGGGTGACCCCGCTCGAACTCGGAAGGAGCCCCCGCGGGGGTGGCGCGGAGTCGGGCCACGGGCGGGGACCCCCCACCCTCCTTGTGGGCGCTGACCCGGGTGCCGGACCCCAAATGCAAGTGGGGACTCCAACGAGGGGTGGGGACCGCGGCCCCGGGTACGGACCCCAACAGCTCACCCCTGGGGAACCCCAGGTAGGGTGAGAACCCGGCCACGCGCGCTCCAACCGCGGGGGGAGACCTCCACCCTGGGCGGGGACCCCAGCCGCGGGCGCGCACCCCGACGGGTCTCACGGACGGAGCGAGCCTCCTTGGCACACGCCCGGGACCCGCCGCTGCCCCGCAGACACACTCCTCTGCCAGCAGGGGACACAGATGCGTGCTTCGCCTCTTTCCTGCCCTGAGCCAGTGCCTCTTGGGGGAAAGCTAGAGTGAGCTCCGGCCACCACTTCCAGCACGCCTTTGTCTGGCCGCCAAGGTCCCGGGGACGGCCGTCTCCTCCCTGACCCCGGCGCCCCTCCCGCCCGCGGCCGCGGCGCACTTACCGGCCCGGGGCGTTCGCCGATGACTCGCGCGGTGTCGCCTTCCTTCGGGGACGCGACTGCCAAAACTCCCCGAGCGGCTGAGTTTCCCGAGCCGAGCGGCGGCGCGCGGAGTGCCCCCCCTGGCCCGGCCGGGCGACGCAAACTTTCCCGGGGCAACGGCGCGGGGCGGGCGCGGGGGCGGCGCGGCCCCCGAGGGTCAGGCAAAGTTGCAGCACAAAAGGCCAATGACTGGGAGCGCGGCGGCGGCCGGGCCAGGCTCCTCCCCCAGCTCTCGGCGCTCGGAGCGGCCCGCGCGCAGCCAGCTGCTCGCGCAGGGCGCCCGCCGCGCTCTCCTCCCGGGCCAGGAATGCGCGGGGCCGGCGGCGGCGCGCCCAGGAGTCCCGGGGCCCCGGCGGCCGCGCGGCCAACCGCGCACGGGCGCAGCCGGACCCACGACGCAGCGCCGCCGGGCCGCGGCTCCCGAACGCACGGCGGGCTGCTTCCAGCACGCTCTGCGGCGTGACCACTTGTCACAGGTCTGAGTTTTTCCACGGCGCTTCCCACTACGCGGGGCAACCGCGGGGAAGGCACCGTGCGAAATGCCCGAGGCCAGGCGCGGGCCACGTGTCCCAACACGGGGATCCACACACGCTTGGGAGTGGGGAGCAGGCCCCGGAAAGAAGGTGGGGACGAAGCGGTGCCTCCCTAGTTCCTGGAGCCAGATTCTGGCTCTTCTTTCTTCCTCTGCGTCGAGCTAACGCCGCTTGACCACAGACCCTTAGAGAGCGCTGTGCTCTACAGTTTGCAAAACTCCGTATGCCTCCTCCCCGGCTGTTGCACCCTCCGAAGGAGGCAGAGACTATAAACACAAACCGTTTCCCGCTGCCATGTTTCCAGGGAGCCCGTTTCTATCTGGGAGTTGTTGGTTTTATTTTTTCCCTTCTGGAGTCCCACATCAACTCCTCTGCTAACATCGACCTCATACCCAGAAGTGGCGCTTACCTGCCCCTGGTACCTCGGCAAGGTATCACCTTTCCTAGGGCTATTTCTGCGGTTAGGCAGGAAGAAGAAAAAGAACTAAGAAGAGCCTGTGGCTATATGTGGATGCCAGGCTTCCTATTTTAAGTTTGGTTTCAAGAAGCATTGCTATATTTTATATGCAGGGACCAAAGGGCAAGAGACTCACCAATGACTCAACGCTTCCTTTCTTCCTCTTAAAGAAACAGATGCCCAAGGCTTGCCGGCCCTAAATGAGAATTCTATGTAGAATAAAGAAATTGACTTTTATTACCTTCCTCTTAAAAAAAAAAAAAAAGTTTTTTTAACACCATGCGTCTAAGAGCCACGTTTTTGATAGAAATTTCAGTAGATTCCTTGTTCACAATGGGTATTAATGTACCCATTTCACAAATGTGATAACTGAGACCATAATAGGCTAATTTGGTTAAATGTATACCATCCACTATTGGTAAAGTAAGAATTGGGATGCCCAGGTTTTCTTGCTTTTTCGTTTTTGGTTTTTTCCTGTGTCCTTGTGCCCTAATTCCAGGTCACACCCATTTACGGTTGAGGTATTAAGCTCAAGCACTCCAATTAGGCCAAGAACAAAGATGCATTTGAGGTGCCATCCCTTTCACATGAAACAGCCCCTCCCCACTTGCTGGGTGCACCTCTTTCATGACAAAGGAAGATACCACTCTGCTTTTAAACCCACTGGTGTGGTCAGCCAGATGATGTCCCCCCACTGAGGATGTCCACATCTTAATCCGCATGGGCTGTAACTATATTAATTTACAAGGCAAAGGGGAATTAAGATTATTGATGGAATTAAGGTTGCTAATCATCTGACCTTAACATAGGAAGATTATCCTAGATTATCCAGGTGGGGCCCCATGTAATCACAAGGGTCCTTGGAAGCAAAAGAGGGAGGAAGAGGAGAGGTCAGGAAGGGAGGTAACAACAGAAGCAGAGACAAAGAGAGATGTGAAGATGCTGGGCTGGTTTTGAAGGTAGAGGAAGTGCACCACAAGCCAAGAAATGTGGCAGCAGAAAAAGCCAGGACATGGACTTTTCCCTTGGACTTCCAGAAAGGAACGTACCCCCAACAATGTGATTCTAGTCCAGCAAGACCCAGGTCAGATGTTTCACCCACAGAACTGTAAGAAAATAAATCTGTATTGTCTTAAGCCATTCATTTGGTGGTAATTTATCACAATATGATAGGAAACTGACACAGTAGGTATCTGGTCATTACTATGATTTACTCCTCTTTGAAGGGTTTTATAGAAGTATCTTGGATTCTAGGAATAGAGACAGAGAGTCTAAGATCACTCTTTGCAGGAGAATGCTCTGGCTGAGCAAGGCTTGTCCCCAGCCCTTCTCCGGGGCATCTCCCTACTCTAACAGTGCCGTGGGGTTGGACAGCCAGCAGGCAGACAGAGCCATGGTCCAGTGTAGGACATACTCTATTAGAAGATGAAATCAAGAGCTCCCAACATCATAGGGGATTGAGAGTCAAATCCTGCCACCTGATAGAGATACAGCCACACTGGAAACTCTCCGCCAACCCACCGAGCCCTGGTCCCAACTACAGCCAGACACGCTGGCCAGATGGTAAACCTGAAGCTACGGTAAATGTGCACGGCCTGCCTCATGCTGCTCCAGCTCCGGGTACCACCACACTGCTGATACAGATGAGGAAAGACGTGTGTTTGTGCCCTCTGGCTTGGGATCCCTGGAATCTAGATAGAAAGACTGAATCACAGGCAGAAAGCATGTGCCTCAGTAGTTGCCTCCATGAGTGAGAGTCTTCACGCCGTAGGAATTTTTGGGGTCTGAGGACAAGACCAAGGGCTCTGCAGAAATGTAGTCTAAGTGTTGTCAGCCGTGCTGTGCAGTCACTGTTGACCTGTCTTCTGGAGTCCTGGGGTTTCTGGGGTTACCCTAAAGCCTGTACAGGAGGCACCCGCAGCACCTGTAACCACAACTATTCCACTTTTATGGGCCACGACTTTGGGTTCCACATAAGATTTTGTTTGGAGCAAAGGTTCATTTGGAGAGAAAATGAAAATGTGCAAACGCTGCTTTCTAGGAAAGAATTCGTGCAAGTGGGCTCCCAGAATCCAACCTGAATCTCAAGGAGAGTAACACATCCAATGTTAAAGGCTGTGGAGTGACTGAGAAGGTGTCTGAAAGGAGATTTTTTTTTTTAATGTAAATAGAGAGAACAGTATAATGAACCCTATGTATATTACCTACTTTCAATATTATCAAATCGTGGCCAGTTCTGTGTCATTCACATTGCTGGTTTCCCAGCAGTGTAGCTGGGAAATGTAGTTGGTAGCTACCTAGCTTATTCTGCTACCCAGATTATTCTGAAACAAATCCTAGATACCATCATTATATCAGTTAATAGTTCTGTTTGAATCTCCAAACAGATTGGGAAGAGAATCTGGGAAGAGAATCTTTGAAGGCGAACTATTTATTTGTTTATTTATTTATTTTGCTCTCTCATCCTCTCTGAAAAAGGACCGACTATAATCTGTAAATATTAATGAGAGACAACCACAAACACCAGACCTCTGGTCTGAAACTCAGTGCACATAAGACTCACTGGGTTATTGTTAAAATGCTCACAGAGATTCTGGTTCAGGAGATCTGGAAAGGGGGGGTCTCAAGAACATACATTTTGCTTTTTTTTTAAAGATTTATTTATTTATTTGACAGAGAGAGATCACAAATAGGCTGAGAAGCAGGCAGAGAGAGAGAGAGAGGGAAGCAGTCTTCCCACTGAGCAGAGAGCTCGACGCGGAGCTCGATCCCAGGACCCTGGGATCCCAGGACCCTGGGATCATGACCTGAGCCGAAGGCAGAGGCTTTAACCCACTTGAGCCCCCCAGGCGCCCCAAGAATGTACATTTTCACAAGCAGATTCTGGATGGAGATGCCTTCCAAACCTTTACACTTGGAGAAACTCTGAAACTAAGGTTTCGTGGCAGGAGTCATTGGTTGTCTCCAAAACTGCTCTTCCCTCTCCGTATTGACTTACTTGTTTATACTCAAACAATTCACGTAGGTGTGGTGACGTGACACACCCTTAGCCAGTAACACAGGAAGGCAAGTCAGCTGGGCTTATGGTGACATTTCCCTCACTCTTTAGAGAAAACACAAGATGGCCTATCTCCTGTCCAGATGTCCTCCTGCCTCCTGGCATTGTCTTGAGGGCACATCGCCTGGGGCTGCCACAGCCAGCTTGAAACAATGAAGGGGATGTCTGCCAACATGCTCCGTGTGGGTGTAAGGGAAGATGAAATGTGCTAATGAACCATTCACCCTTAAAAGTGCCCTGTCTCTGGACTCCCTGCCCAGTGAGATGATGGACCTAGTATTGCTGATGTTTCCGTGCATGGGGCTGTCTGTTACTTCCACCCAAAGTAGGAACTGTCCACTGTGATGTTGAGAAGGGCTCCTCTGGTAGAGACTAGACCTAAGGCTGCAGAAAGCGATGAAAAACCACAGAGCAGATAGGAGATCATTTGCCAAGGGAGTCTTCTGGAATCCCAAAGGGAAGTTGGTGCCTAGGAAATGCCCCCAGCCTTGTGCACTAAAGAAAGCATTGGTATATGTCTGCAGTTTAATATTCTGTTGTGGCAAAAATATTTTGCTTTGGTTAAGAAGTGACAAGCCAGATGAAAACGGGAAGCCGGGCTAGAAACCTGTGCCCAAATTTGCCTGACCATAAACACCTGCAAAGTAATAAAATATTCATGAGCATCGGCACTCATTGTTCCAGGTCCTCGTGGGGGTATCAAAATGTATAAGACAGGAAAGATGGAGACGCCTGGGTGGCTCAGTGGGTTAAGCCGCTGCCTTGGGCTCAGGTCATGATCCCAGGGTCCAGGGACCGAGTCCTGCTTCGGGCTCCTTGCTCGGCGGGGAGCCTGCTTCTCTCTCCTCCTCTGCCTGCCTCTCTGCCTCTTTGTGTGCATCGAAATGGAAGTTCATGTATCTGAATTGTTGATGGGCTCCTGAGGACAAACTCAGAAACACCGGGCGCCTGAATGATAGCGTGTTGTCCTCGCAGAATAACAGGGCACCACATGTAGCCAGGAAATGTACATTTTTGTAAACTCAAGGAGTTTCATTCAGTCGATCAAAATGGCTTATTGAGTAGCTGCTATGTGGGGGTCCTGTGCAAAGTCAGATGCCTCGTGGTCCCTGTGCTCACTCCCAGAGCCAGATGAGGGATCGGCTACTACATGACAGGGGCAGAAAGGGAATATTCAATCAGCCCTGCTAGAGGTACGGGGAGACTTTTCCAGAAGAGGGAATACTTGAGCAGAGTTTTTGAGGACAAGGAGATTTTACCATGTTCAGATTTCTCATATGAGGATATTTTAATAATTATGTATTTTTTATAAATATATATTTATATTTTATAAATATATTTTAATAAATATATTTTTATGAATATATATTTTTATAAATATATTGTTAAAATATTTTTATAAGTATATTTTTAAAAGATTTTTTAAATATATTTTTATAAATATTTTTTATAAATATACTTTTTAAAGATTTTATTCATTTTTTTGACAGAGAGAGATCACAAGTAGGCAGAGCTGGAGGCAGAGGGAAAGGGAGAGGCAGGCTCTCTGCTGAGCAGAGAGCCCAATGTGGGGCTCGATTCCAGGACCCCGAGATCATGACCTGAGTCAAAGCCACAGAATTAACTGACTGAGCCAACCAGGTGTCCCTAATAATCATGCATTTAAAGCATATTAGGAATGAAACATAATTAGCACCCCAAGCCCATAACGTCACAGACATTGCCTAGGACAAAGCAAAGTAATATAGTGAAATACAAATGAAGCACTATAAGGGAAAACGGTAAGTAGGTAATGATACAAGTGGTCCACGGATAAGGTTCAAAGTCTTCAGGGTGGTACATGCCCGAAGGACACTGCTGAAACACTGAGCTAAGAAAAAAAGGAAAGTGGACAGAAGAGAAATGGACTGTTCTGGATCGTGAGAATTAAATCCGTTCTTGACTATACCTAGGAACGTTTTGTGATAACAAAGTCTATGATCAACTCATTCAACAAATATTCCTCGAGCACCGGCAGTGTTAGGTCCTCCTCGGTCCCGGGAGAGAGAAAGGCGAGGACAGAAGTAACCAACTCCTTGCCTTCCAGGTAAGTGCTGGGGGCCACCTACAGCGATTAGCAGATGAAATACAAAGACGGTTAGGGCCCTGCACTCTTGTAATCTTCTAATGCCTGTGTGTTGTCTCTTGAACCAGAGTGTGGTCTGCTTGAGGGCAAAAAACTGAGTCTCCCCCACTCCCCACCCTGACAGTGGGCTTCGTCCTGTCCCACTGTGCTGACTCTCAGCCCAGGGCTCATCACTGCCACCTTGGCCCTGTCCTGGCAGAGGAGTCCCCTCCTCGGGGACCAGACTCCCTCAGCCTGTCTGCCCAGGACCTCACTGCACCTTCAGGCCCATCTTTCTGCAGCAAGGCAAACCTCAGGCCTTCACCCTGCCCCCAGAAACCCAAATCCCTAAAGCATGTTCACCTAGAGGGCTGTCCCTTCGACCGTCAGCTTGGAAGGGTGGCAACATACCATCCCCATGACGACTTCCTCTCTGCCTTCCCCACTTAACAGTCAGATAAAGGAAACCAAAAGGGTGATTGAAACACTTTTTAAAATGACTACCATAATATTCACTACCGTTTGTCAGCATCTGGCACCCAGCTGGCTCTCTGCTAAATGGCTTCTTCTCTTCTCTCGTTTCATCCTCCCATGGGACTTTGTGGCTATTGTCCTCAGCTGACAAAGGAGGAAACAGCCTTGGAGGTCTCTGGCCCCAGCTCACACCTGGCAGAACCACGTTGACATACAGGCTGCGCGTCTACGAACCCAAGCTCCTAACCAGCCCGCAGTGACGAAGAGCGAAGCTTCATGTTATGTTTACATACTCCGAGCCTGTGGGCAGAAAATACGCCACCAGGTAGCCAGGACTAGCGGCCGGCCTGTCATGTGAGTTCAGCCCTCATACTCATAAAGTAAGTTCTGCTTCACTAGTAAACTCTGAGAAAGTTTGTTGTTCTTCTTTGTTAGTTTTTTCTAGAAGGAATCACTGCTTTGGGCTTCTCAGAAAAGTCCTCACGTTCCATGAAGGGCTGTCCAAGCAGCGAGGTACATTCCTGGGCTGCAACGCATCAAAACTTAGTTGTATGGGCGGAGAGAAATATTTGTAGGCGGGATTCAGGCCTTCGAAAAATTCGGCCATTATCTCCACCCATGCTAAGATGAAATGTCAGCCGGAACCCAAAATACATGCAGGAAATGTCTGGGGGCAGCTCTCCACATGACTTCTTAGCCTCATCTAGAATTTCTAGATGGGGCCTTGGAATTTTCCTGGAGTGCACACAAAGCCTACTTCACACACAGGCCCACATTGCCTGAACGTGTGGTCAGCTCAGCCCGCATTTGAACTTGGCCTTGTCCTAACTGTATATGATTGATTAAATGGGAAGCAAAGCTCTGCCCACTGGACTGTCTTCTTGGGTAGAAAAATGATCTCCAGGAGTCAGAGTCCAATATCGGTGTGATATCAGGGTAAGAGTGAAAAAATAAAACATTTGAAGGTTAGCCACGATATATTTGGAGGGTCTGGAGGGCTGGGAGTGAGGGGTGGTCACAAGGCGTGGCTGAGTCTACGTGGCTTCATTCTATGATTAGAATGATGACGTAGACATCTCATCTCCCCACCAGACAAGCATCTGAAGCCCCAGTCTTTGACTTGCTTCTATGTCCTTTAGACCAGCAGTTCTCGAACTTTGTTGCCCAATAGAATCCCCCGGGGAGCTGTGACATTTCCCTGTGCCCGGGGCCCACCCCTCTATCAGCTAAATCAGAAACTCCGGCGGTGGCACCCAGGCATCAGTATTTTTTTTTTTTTAAATCTCGCTAGGAGATTTCTGCGTGCAGCCGAGGTTGGACACAGCACCCCAGATCCTTGTTACTCACAGGGTGGCGCAGGAACTCAGCAGCGTCTGCAGTCCGAGGTGTGAACGAGTCACTGAGCACCTTCTAGAGCACTGGTTCTGACTCAGCAGGTCTGGGGTAGGGCCTGAGGGTCTGCCTATCTGAAAAAGGCTCACAGGGGCTGTTAAGGCTGCTGGGATCAGTATCCACATCATGAGTGGCACAGCCCTAGAGCAGTGGCGTTCCAGGGACAGCTCGGCTCTCTAAGGGGCCTTTGGCAGAGTCGGGAGACATTTTTGATCATCCCAACTTGGAGTATGCCACAGTCATTTAGGACGACTGAACATCCTACCATGTACAGGACAGTCCTCCCCAGCGATGACCCAGGCCCCAGTGTCAATGGTGCTAAGCCTGAGAAACCCTGCCTCAAGCACCCAGCTGAAGATACGGCTTGAACAAATGAATAAATGGACGAGTGACTGGCTTATCACCACAGTGACTCTGTTGTGTTGTCAAACTAACCTGGCCCAAAGACAGCTTTGAGGGATGTGTCAAATACACGTGCCCTCTAACCGCCGGACACGATACAGTCACTCTACAAACATCAGTGGAGTCCCCACTGTGCGCAGCCCGTTGTGCTAAGGAACAGGACCAAGCCCACAACCAGTCCTCAGAGGCCTCACTCTCCAAAGGCGACGGACATCCATCGAGGACCCGCCTGTGCCAGCCCCGAGCTACACTACCACACTGAATCCCCCAGAGGTAGGTACTCATGCTATGCCCATTTTACAGATGAGGAAACTAAGGTCTGAAGTGACTAAGCAATCTGACTGAGGTCCTAGAATGAGTAAGTGACAGATCTGAACCTAGATCTGTCCAGCTCAAGAGCCCAAAGCTCTTCTGTAAGGGATGAAATCCTAGAAGATAAACTGTAGCACATTTGTCTGTGTCTCAAATCGTGGTCAGGTTACAGAAAAGACTCTTGCTACTGAGGTAGGGGAAGGGGAGAGGTGTCCTGCAAAGCTGGAGCAGGAAGAGGGTTTCACAGACACTCCATTTGCCTCTCTGGTCTCTTGAACAAGAAGGTGGTCCCTAGAGGGCTGACGCAGGGTGGGAGGTGCAGGGCAGGTGGAGGGTCCCCCTGAGACCAGAGCTGGTGCGTCTGCTCGGCACCTCCCAGCCATGTTGGAGCTCCCACCAGCAACGCCTGTGGAATCTGGGCCTGCCTCTGTGTTTACACGTTTCCCCACATTTTATGTCAAAGGAAAAGGGAAGAGAAGAGAAGGCACGAATGCCCTTCCTTGGATTTGTAGAGCTGATGGTTTTTCAGGACAGCGGGAAGGATCAGGAAGGTGTGACCACCTCCCACATCGCATCGGGTCAGAGTTCCCGAAAGCAGAATGCAAAGGAAGGTCCTGAAGAACCAAAACGGCCCCCACAGGGGACATTTCTGCAGAAGAATCACCCTCCACTGAAGATAAAACAGGAACCAGATAGGAGGTATAAACCTCAATTCAACACAAAGCCTGGTGGTTTCTAGTGGATAAACTTCCTATGCTTGTGCAAAAGCAAAGCTAAACCCTGCCATGTTGGGAAAGAGGGTTTTCTCTCCAGGCGCCTGGCTGGCTCAGTCAGAGGAACATGGGACTCTTGATTTCTGGGTTATGAGTTTGGGCACCACGTTGGGTGAGGCGATCACTTACAAATAAAATCTTTAAAGGGGCACTTGGATGGCTCAGTTGGTTGAGCGTCTGCATTCGGCTCAGGTCATGATCCTGAGGTCTTGGGATCAAGCCCCACATTGGGCTCCCTGCCCAGCAGGCAGTCTGCTTCCCCCTCTCCCTCTGCCCCTCCCCACCAACTTGAGTGCGCTCTCTCTCTCTCACTCTCTTACAAATAAATAAATAAAATCTTTTAAAATTCCAAAAAAATGAAATCTTTACAGAAACAGTATTTTACCTCCCAAGCCCTCATGACTCAACTGTTTGAAAGAAATTTAGAGAGAAACCACCCTGAGCGTTTCCTAGAAAACCGCTCACACAGACACACTCAGCTAGGAGACCATGCTCACGTTTTCACAGAACTTTCTCTTGAACTCTCGTCCGAGACTGCCCTCCCCACCCACATCTGCACCCTCCCCAGATCGTGGCAAATTAGAGAATCCGTGAGCTCTTGTCCAACTCACGTTTCACAGCAGGTTGGCTGCACTCATCCTGCAAATGCCACCAGCCACAAGCGAAGGGAAAGCCAGCGCCAGGCGGCAGCTTACTTTGCAAAAAAGCCGGAGCGAGCCTGCCTGTGTTGCTTTCTCAGAGCCGACCCGAGCACAGGATTCCTTTCAGCCATGACCAGCCCCTGAAGGAAACAGTCTGTGACATCAGTGCAAACCTGGCTCACCTGGGCAGCTTTCCGGGCTTGGCAAGGGTGATGCTTACTCACAACCATCCAGTGGGTTTGTGGAAAAGAACCATGGTCTTGAGGCCAGAAGAACTGCACTCAAGAGGAGTTGGACTAGTGATCTGGGGATATGCTGTGTGTCCTTAAGGAAGTCACACACCTTCTCTGGGTATCGGGTTTCTCATCTGTAAAATGAGGAGGCTGAATGTACCAGGTTCATGACTGCGAATCCCTGAAGCCAGGCATGAGGTCATACCCGTCTCCAAGGGTGAGCACCCCTGCTCTCATGACTCGGGAGGCAGAGTCAGACATCCTTCCTAGGTGGCCCGGAAAGGCATTCTGGCCTGGAGCTGAGACCTCACGCCGTGCCTTGTACTCCCTGCTCCCCCAGAATCTCACTTTCTGCCAACGCCGGCCATGCATGTTTGAATTCCAGAGGTTTGGTCACCTGCCAGGAAGGGTCTCCTCCTGTAGCCATCATGCTATGCTATGCTGTCTGGCTGTTAGGCAAGGACAGACAGTTTGCAGCCCTGCCCCTTCCTCTAGGAGGTTTGGGATGGGCCAGCAGCTCAAAACGTTGGGCCAAAAGTCAGGGCAATCTGTCCCATAAGATGCATTCGGGGCTTGCGTCCCGGTGGTGTAGCCCCAGCTGGGCTCACCCACACAGACGCTCCCTCCCTCCCACAAATGTTAGGTTTCAGCTTCTTTGCAGCCACTCTTGGCAAGAGGTTAACCCCAAAGCCCGAGTTCCCCAAGGGGAAGAATGCATTCCCCGCTTTTGCTGGATGGCTTGACCTTGCATCAGATATAATGTTGCAACATAGAAGCCACCCGGGTAGGGAGGCTGGTGGCTCCGGGATGGGAGGTATCTTTAGATGGTAGTGACCCATTCCCAAGAATCCAAAGCAGATGCAAATGAACTTCAGCAAATTTCAGCTAGCCCATGTGTCAAAACACAAGTTTACCAGTAACCTGCCTTGATGATAGTATTAGCTTCATTCAAATTATGATGGTAACAATGAGACTAACAATAGAAACAATTATCCCTGATCTTTAAGTACTTATTGCATACCGGGCAGGCACTCTGCTAAGCTCTTTACACACTTTAGTTTCGTGCAATCTCCATAATATGTCCATGTGGTAGACCCTCGTGTTATACACATTTTATAGGCAAGGACACTGAGGCTCAGGGTGGCTAAGGAACTGGCTTAGCGGCTAATGGCAGAGCTGGAAGTGAGACCCAGCGTCCGCCTCTCAGTCCCGTCTGACCCGATTTTCCAGGACAGGAAGCCACCAACTCACCAGATAGTCACTCGGGTTGAATTATTCAGCAAGTGCTTATGGAGTGCCCACTGCCCGCCACGCAGAGTAACAGATCCTGGGGAACCGAAAGCCTTGTCTGCAAGTCTAACATTCCCAAAGAAACAAGATCGTGGCTTTTTCTCTTGGCCACCAGCCAGGACCCCACCCTCCTCTGGAGATGATCAAGCTTGTATCCAAGGAAGCACCCCTAAACAGAAGATTCAGAATCGTGACCCCCAACTCCTCATCCATGTGGGAGAATACAGAGTCCCAGGGAGAGGAAGGAAGTACAGTCCCCTGGAGAAGGCACAGTGAGTAGACCGGACCTAGTGAACAACCTGATCCCTTCAGAGCATGTGAGCACTGAGCTAGGAGTCACCAACTTGCATGCTGGTATTACCAGCAGCCGGTCAACCCACCCATCCGTTTACCCCAACCATCTTCCCAGCAGAGAAGCCTGCATGCAGGTTCAGCTCTCCTCTAAGGAAAGAGACCTTGACTTCCCTTCTAAGCACCCAGGCTGGGTGTATTTGCTGGGTAAGTGCTGAGCCAGTGGTGGGGATGGAGCTGCCTGCTGGCTTCCGTGCCTCTCAGGGACCTTGTTCCTGGGCTCTCTGAGAGCTGAAAGGCGCCCAGCTCTGTAACAGTCACAGCTACTGGCTACTAAAAGCTGGCTTGGGGTTCCTGGGGGGCTCGGTGGGCTAAGCCATGGACTCTTGGTGTCAGCTCAGGTCATGATCTCGGGGTCAGGAGATCGAGCCCCGCGTCAGGTTCCACACTCAGCGTGGAGTCTGTTTGGGACTCTCTCTCCCTCCCTTTCTGCCCCTCCCTTCTGCATGTTCTCACTTGCTCTCTCTCTCTCTCAAAATAAATAAATCTTAAAAAAAAAAAAGAAAGAAAGCTGGCTCTGTGCAGAGTATTCTGTGTCTTGCCTCCTTTAACCTCCATTCAGGGTGCTGGGTGGCTCAGTTGGTTGGGTGTCTGCCTCCGGCTCAGGTCATGATCCTGGGATCCTGAGATCAACTCCCGCATTGGGCTCCCTGCTCAGGGTGGAGTCTGCTTCTCCCTCTACCCCTGCCCTGCTCGTGCTCTCTCGTTCTCTCTCTCAAATAAATAAATTTTTAAAAAATAATAAAAAACAAACACCTCTTTAACTCCCCAGAGACATCAGCGGCTCCCATGTACCTATGAGGAAGCAGAGGCTTAGAGTAGTCACTTGACCAACCAACAGGGCCTTGAGAGTGAAGATGTGTATTTGAACTCAGGTGGCCTAACATGCCCCATCCCCCTCCAGTCTGCTTTCCTCCTCCGCCTCACTCTGGTCCCTCCCCGTCTGGCCCTCCTGGTTGACGTGGGGCAGCATCGGGGGCCCAGTCTCCCTGCTTCCCCGGGATGGGGGTTCCTGGGCTGAGACACAAGTCCACCACGCACTGTGGTCCTCTCATGGCTTACCCTCCCCTCTCCCAGGGAATAGATGCACCCCTCCCCTGAGGTTTCTGTTCCCAAACAAACACTGCCCATTTTGCAAAAGGAAAGGGCATTAAGAGTATCAGTACTCAGACCTGTGCCAGGGCCTTCCCTGGAAACAGAAACATTTTCACAGTCAGGGTCTGAATCATCAGGCTGCTAAAATATTTAACGCTGAACAACTTAACAAGCCCTGAGAAGAAAGGGGAGGGAGGCTGCGTGGCAGTTAGCTGGGGCCTTCCGACCCCCCATGCTTCTAGGCAGCCTCTCTGGCCCTGCCAGCTTCTCAGCACAAGAACGGTGCAGACAGGGCAAGTGGAAGGCCAGTATCTGTCCTGAACCCATTTCTGCTCCACGCAGGTGGGGCCGGCGGGGAGGCGTGGGCGGGGAGGTTAAGTGCCACTGTTTAGAGCTAGTTGACTGGATTCCCTGAGGCCTCCACACCAGGCCTGGGCATGAGGTTATGCTGGCTAAGCCAGGACCTCTGGCTGGCCCGGGGTTAACCGGCTTGGCTCAGGGGCTCGAGACGCCTCTTGCTGATCTGTGCTGCTGTGACTGTACGCCAGGCTCTACTCCGGACACAGAGCTCCCTGGCTTTGCCACTTGCAGAGCCAAGGGGGGAAACGAGTGCTCACTCACCGCCCACAGGCGCCCTAGCCCCGGCCGGGCTGCACATGTAGAACCTTCTGGAATCCACACCAGCTCTGATGGTGATGATTCATCTCGCTTGGATACGTGAAGAAACAACGTCTCCGAGTTGGGCTCTCCCCTGCAGAAGCCATTAGCCCCGAGTGGCTTGTCCAACTTCAATTTTAAATAATCAAAGTTCAGTACAATTCACAGTTCATTTCCTCCGTGGCCCTGAATCCACCTCGCCCAGAAACTGACGCTTGATTTTCAAGGGTCCCCATTTTAGGGGCTCAGGAGCCCCATGTAGTGAGGGTCAGCCATACTGGAGAGAAGAGTTAGAGAATATTTCTATCACCGTAGAAAGTTCTAGTGGACGGCACTGTCGCAGAGAGTAACCTCGCCAAGATTCCACCTGGCTGATAAGTTAATGTCAGGGGTCTAAGCTGAGCTGTGAAACACCTTCCAGAAGAGAGGTTCTAGCCCCCCGGCTCCAGCTCTTATGAGCTCTCTGCCCTTGAGGAAGCCATACCGCATGCCCGAGCCTCCCCTTCCTCCTCTGCTATCGGGTCCATGAACAGCCCCTACTGAGGGGCTGGATTTCTCTGACAGAGAAGGAAGGTGCTGGGTGTGGAGGTACTTTGGGCCAGAAGGAGGCCTGAGTGGAAGGAGACTCACATCGAGCCCTCGTTTTGTGTCAGGCATTCCGAACAGAGTGGCTCATGGAATCCTTACGATGCTGGGAGAGTGACGAGCCCCTGTTCTGCCGGTGAGCAAACAGGTGCAGAGGGTGACGCCCCCAGTCGCAGAGCTAGAACTCGAGCTGGAGCTTGAGGTCTGTCAAATTCGAGGGCTGTGCTTACTCCACCCTAGAACTAAGAATTCTTCTCTCAAAGCCTAGAAGCAGGTGCGGGGCGGCTGGCCTGGCTAGAAAGAGCAGCCCCTCCCTGTGGGAGAGCCCTTGGCTCAGTTCAGGCATCAAGGGGGAAATCTGCCATCAGAGGCCATCGGGGCCCAGAATCTGGTCCTAGCTCCCTGCCAGTTGGCTTCCTGTCCCTTCCCTATTCTGAGCCTCAGGGAGAATCCCCCCGAGCTTCCTTCCTGCAATCAACAGCCAGAGTCCAAAATACCCATTTCTCAAACCCTGCTGCACCCAGGGCCGCGCCGTAGGGCTTCCGCCAGTGGCCGTAATGAGAGGTTCCAGAAGAGCAGCCTGCTCAGTGCGGACACATTCATTTGGAAAATCACCACCCAGCTCGGAAACAAGTTTCTCAAGTGGCGGCGAGCGGCTCCTCCCCACCTTGGTCCAGGTGCCACAGGGCAGAGCAGCTCAAAAACCCAGAAGAGCCTGAAGCCACGGCAGGAAATCCAGCCCCCGCCACGCTTTGTGCGGTGCCCTGTACGCACGGTTTCTGGCTTTCCAAAGTGACCTGTTGAGCTTGCAAAGGACAGCTTCACCTCCAGGAAAATGCATTTCAATTATGGAACACAAAAGCTTCTGAACATCAAGGCTACAATTTAAAAGGCCCTTTGACTTTTATATGTGACGGCTCATAGTGACTAGAGCTGTCGATAACACTATAAATCCACGTCATTGGAAGAGCCTTTAGCTCCTATGGACCTCTGAATCCTGTAACAAGCTCCTTTTGAGCCCAGCAAGGTTACACAAGACAGACGTGTAGCTGCAGACAGGCTGAACCGCCAGAAACGACCCTTCCCCGGTGGCAGCCCCCCTCTTCCCGCGGGGGCTCGCACTATTTCATTTAGGGACCGTGGCCGTGTCTTCCCTTTGTGTAAGTGCCAGAATGCTTATAAACACATACATTTGGAATTAGAAAGGTTCCATTTTTATTATACACCGACCGCATGCCAGGCACGATAGCAGGTGCTTTGGAAACATTCCAAGCCTACCCGAATTCCAACCCTAATACAGAAGTGTTTTTTGTTTTTTTGGGGGGGGTTCCCATTTTACAGGTACGAGAGGACTGAAGAGTGAAGCCATTCATCCAAGGTTGCTGAGCCAGTAAGATACTGGTGGGATACGAATGGGTCTGTCTTACTCTACTGTCTCCCGTTTGGAGAGAACTTTGCTCCAAGTCATGGGGGTGCCTGAGCTCTGCTGGGCTCTGCCACAACCCAACACTTCTCAAAAAAAAGTTTAAAATAATCTAAACAAAGTAATACAAATGCCAACCCAGAAGGATCTCGGTGGAGAGGGGGATCCGTTGTCCTGGTTTTATCTACTAAGAGACCTATGCTTGAATCCTTCCCCCCACCCTCTTTTCCTTAATTTACACAGCTGTGGCCATCCTCGAAACCTTATTCTTAAACTTGAAACACGGTGTCACAGCTGGTAATTTTAGAAGGAGGGGAGAGAAGGAAGAAGTGGAGAGCGAGTGGGGAGCGAGTGTGGGAGGAAGGTTAAGGATGACTCTAGCAAGGCTCTCAGGCCCGGCGGGGACTTCTTCGGCACAACACCCATCATCTCCCTCTGTTCTCTCCCTCTCCTGACCTCCTTCAACTTTTCAACCCAACTGTCCTTCATGGTTTAGCCTAGGTCTGCACTAGGACCCCGAGTATCTGGAAATAATTTAATCCTCTCAAAATGCACTACTCATTGGAAAGGATAGCTTTCCAACCATTTCCCCAAATGGAAAAGAAAAAGACCACTGTAAATAAATATTCAGCAAAGCAAGCTTGCGGATATCCAAGACAGGTCCGGCACTACAGCCCTCACCATTCATGGTACGTCATCAGAATACCCAAGTCTAGATTTTCCATCCACAAGGAAGAGAGTCATATATGTACAAAGTTGAAATCTATTCAAGTACTTTCTGTAGAACAATCTAAAAATAAATTAAGGCTGCCTGAAGGCCCCCGGCTCTTCCAGAGGCAGAGACCACACAGTGGTAGAAATCAACACCTGCTTCCCAGAACGGGGCGCACATGTACCCGTCCGGTGTGGGGGACGACAAAGCCACAGGATACCCAGAGCGTATCCACCAGAAGTGCCAAGTGGGCTTCAAAATCAGGGAAATAAAGCAGTAAACATACTTGTGCTCCTAACATCTTACAGGTATATGAGATTGGGTTCCCATACTATCCTGTCACCGAGGTAGAAAAGAGACATTTCCAAGACACTGAACCTGATCCATGGTATCAGCTCTTTTCAAGTCAACAGAATCTTCAAAATTCAGTAAATTCAACAGATGCACATCACCTGATAACCAAGAAGAGACTAGAAACATTGGTTTCGGTTTGCTTTGCTCTTCCCGGGGCAACTCCATACAATATAGTATGGTACGCAACGAAAGATATTCATAAGGTTTTATAATAAAACACCATCTCACAAACTTCCAAGTTGAAGCAAATCACTGTGGGCTACCCTGGAGGGGGTAAGAAAGAATTTACTCTCCTGAGTCATTAAGATATTTTCCCAGACGAAGAATTCAGCACGAGGAAAGGAAGCAGCCAGGTTGGAACCTCACCCTGAGGAGAACAGTCTCCACAGGAGGAGACATGGCCATTCAGGTCACAGCACAAGAACAGGCCACACCACAGAAAGGCACTCAGGAACAGCCAGCAAGCACTAGAACGTGCCAGAATTGTGCTGGAAACGATGATCTCAGCCCTCACAGCAACTCCATGAAGCAGGGACAGATGTCCTCCCCATTCTACAGATGGGAAAACTGAGGTTACAGATGTAACTAATGGGCAGAGCTGTGGTGTGAATCTGGGGCCCCTGCTTTGAAATCTATCCCCACCCAGATCTTGGCAGCGTCTACCTGTTGTGTGGCCTCCTAACCGACCCCAGGCCACTGCTGAATTTCACCTTCACAACACCTGCTCTTCCCCAGGATGTGTGCCCCCTGGCCTGGGCTGAACTCTCTCTGAGGCCCGCCCAGGTCCACTGCACAGCTCCCTTGTGGCCAAAGGATTCACCAGAGGTCCTAAGCCTCTTCCCCCCAAGGCCAGAAGTGTTTCCAACGTTTGTTTAACCTGTAGGAACAAGGGTGCTAGGCAGAGAGATGTGGGCATTTGGGCTCCCTATGGGAAGGCTTGGAACTCATTGTTGACAGGTGTCAGAGCTCTGGGAGAGGCTGTGGTGTCAAGTAGAACAGCCCCTCACCACTTGTGGCTGTTGACTACTTGGAATGTGACTGGTCCAAATCATGCACCACGGCATAAAATACACACCAGCTTTCAAAGACTTCGTATGAAAACAAGAAGGTAGAATTTCAAATTAATCATCTTTATATCAATTACTTGTTAAAATTTTAATATTTGTGATATACTGGGTGGAATAAAATATGTTATTGAAATTAATATTACCTGTTTCTGTTTAGTTTTGAATGTGGCTTTTAGAAAACTTCAGATCACATACATGGCTCGCATCCTGTTTCTGTTGGACGGAGCTCTATTGTCCGGGAGACCTCTGATGGTCTACCGAGCCTAAGTTGGAATCTGTGGCCGCTTATTTGCCCGGATGTCGCTGCCCCCGTAATTCCCCTAGAGGGAGGGGAGTTGAAGGTCACCCCACTTGGCAGGCTGGGGCGGAGGGTCCATTCGGAATTCTTTCTGGAAATCCTCAGCCAGTGAGACAGGGGCAGGCATTTTTCCCAAGAACCCAAAGGACAGGAAAGGCCAGCCCTCCTCCGTCAAGGACCAGGGCAGTGCGTGTTCTGGAGCCAAATGATCTAACCAGAAGTCGACTGTGAGTCACACATGCAAACCACAAATGCCAAAGTCACATATGTAATTTTAAAAGTTTTGGTAGCCACATTAGAATATAGGGGAAAGAAACACGTGAAATGGAATTTAATAATATATTCTCACCCAATACACCCGAAATATTATTTTAACATATACCAGCATAGAAACTATGAATGATTTGTTTTATGTTCTTTTTTTTTTTTTTTCCCATACGAAGTCTTCACTGCCCTGGGATGTATTTTGCACTCACAGCACACCTCTGCTCGCAGGGGACGAGCAGCTGCCAAATCGAGAGAGTCTGAGAGTCTACCCCTTAGCAGACCCTCCATCAGGGCGAAGGGAACCCACCAAAATGTCCGCTGCTCAGTGAAGTGCTAAGTCAGACGCCTTCAGCCACGAAGAGAGGCTTGCAGAGTTCTGACGGCAAAGGGAGAGAGCACTGTGCAGATGTTCAGATAGAGAAAACAGTGGCTGAAAATACACATCATAAACACCAGCAATCATTAGGTGGTGAGGTTGTGGCCTTTTCTCTCGTTCCTTATACTTTTCTATTTTTTTTTTTTTTGTTTTTTTTTTGTTGTTTATTTGACAGAGAGCTAGAGAGAGAGCACAAGTAAGCAGAGCAGCAGGGAGAGGGGGAAAGAGAGAAGCAGGCTCTCCGCTGAGCAGGGAGCCCAATGCGGGGCCCGATCCCAGGACCCTGGAATCATGACCCAAGCCAAAGGCAGCCGCTCAACCAACCGAGCCACCCGGGCGCCCCTCGTTCCTTATACTTTTCTATTCCTTACAGAGTTCTAATACTAATTTAGAAATTATGATTTAAAATGTTTAAGCAGGGGCGCCTGGGTGGTTCAGTGGGTTAAGCCTCTGCCTTCGGCTCAGGTCATGATCTCAGGGTCCTGGGATCGAGTCTCGCACCCGGCTCTCTGCTCAGCGGGGAG
This sequence comes from Enhydra lutris kenyoni, assembly GCF_002288905.1. Classification (NCBI taxonomy): domain Eukaryota; kingdom Metazoa; phylum Chordata; class Mammalia; order Carnivora; family Mustelidae; genus Enhydra; species Enhydra lutris. The sequence continues at coordinate 71,684,988 of NW_019154096.1, read as the reverse complement.
CCTGCTTCCCCCTCTCTCTCTCTGCCTGCCTCTCTGCCTACTTGTGATCTCTCTCTCTGTCAAATAAATAAATAAAATCTTAAAAAAAAGATTTCATAAAAAAACAAACAAACAAATAAATAAATAAAACGTTTAAGCAATTAGAACGATCAGCCCTGAACCGTTTCTTGAACGACTGTACATACGTCTGGCCCCAAGTTCTCCAAGAAGGGGTAACACCTCCAGGGACGTTGGGAGGGGTGTTAATATCTTATCCGGGGGGAGGGAGAGGATTTTCCTATGAGATATTTGTCCTGGGTGAACTGGGAGCTTCACACAGACGGACCAGCAAGGGCCATGGGAGGATTCTGGTGCTACATCAGCAACAGAGACAAGTGTCCCTGTCCCTTACTCCTGCCCCTGCCTGGCCAGCACGCGCCTGCATCTCGCCGGCCCAGAGTTACAGGAGGTGCCCTGGTCAGGGCAGAGAGGCAGCCGGGGGTGGGGGGAAGCGCTCAGACTCGAAAAACAGGTGATCACACATTCTTTCCACGTGCGCACACTGTGAATCAAATCGTTTCTAACGTGCCTGCAGCTGTTCGGTAGGATACACTGGGCTGCCCCAGGTACTAATTTAAAGTCCAACCCTGCTCTACTCACACACACACACACACACACACACACACACGCACATGCACACACACACTCACTCACACAAGCACACACACAGAGCACCAGAACAGCCAGAGGTCTAACTAAGGATGTTCACAATATCTCCCTTTCCCGTCTCAGCAGCTGCTTTTCTACAGTCCTCGGTGGCATTTCACTTAGGAGAGGCGCAGGAGGCACACTTCACACACGCGTGAGGGTCCGGCATTCATGGTTACGTCCGTCGTTTGTCCCCTACTCTCGAGATCTCTCTGGAGTGTGACTGGGGTTGGTGAGACGACGTTCCTGCTCCGGAGACTCAATCAGGGTTGAACCCATTGGCCTCAAATTAGTGCTTATCTAGCGCTGGGGGTTGGCATGTGATGTCCAAGGGGTACAGGGTTTCTTTGGAGGGAGGGGAATGACAAGGTTCTAAAGTTGATTGTAGGGATGTTTGCACAACTCTGAGAAGCCACTGAATTGTACAGTTTAAATGAATGAACTATATGGTATGTGAATTACATCTCAGTAAGGCTGTTTGGTTTTTTTTTAAGGTAATAAGCTCAGATGTGAAATTCACTCCATCCCGAGGATAACAGTGGAGCTTTCCATCACCTTGGGCACTGCTTTCCCTGTATAAAGAATGGGGAAGGCTCTTTGCTCCTTGCTTATGTAAAGACTCGTGTGTAAACAGAACTCTCCTCTGCCTCTCCTCGTGTCTTCCGATGAAGGCCTCATGGTTCTGCAAAGACTGACCCCTTTTCACTGACCTTTCTGCTCCTCCCATGCTTCTGGCTGCATCCGAGATGACCTCGTCTGGGGCATCTGGAGCTTCCTTCTTGGGAATGGAAGGTAAGGTGGATAGGCCAGGCCCGGGGCTGCTTCTGGGACGATACATAGAAATAGATGGTAAGAAGGGGATTTCTCTCCACACGTGACTAAAAAAGTCCATCTCCCAATTCAAGCTTTAAGGCACCACTACCCCAAAATGCAGAGAAAAAAAAAATCACCTTCCAGCAATCAATGGCTTTGGGATGCTCTTGGATCATTGGGGCCTCTCCGTGTAAATAAATCCAGATTCAAAAGCAAAGGTATTTGGGGTCCAGAAAAACCTATGATTGACTCTGACCTACACCCCTAGAGCGTGGCCAGCTAGTACACATTTCACTCTTTTCAGACAGTTTGAGTGAGATGAACTCAAGAACGCAGAGCGAACAGGGCTCTGTTTGGGACCAACACGCAGCTTCCCACTTTCGCCCATTTCTCTCACCTTTTTCGGAATCTTAGCACATCCAGAAGTTGTAAGCAGGTAAATTTAAACCGTTAAGCATAGAAAACCTATCTTTTTAAAACATCACCCATCTATTTGATTGACTCGTAAAAACTGGGGTGGGATTCACTTTTGACACTGGCCCCACGTCCCCCTGGGAGTTTGTTATTTTCTGTACCTTTCGGCCTGGAGCACTCCCGGAGCCAGGGTTTGGGGTCTTGGGTCCCGAGCCTTGTCAGGTTCCGGCGGTGAAGAGACGTGCACCTTCCCGCCCCCAACAGGAGTGGGGGGCTGGGGCCCGGGCTGCTCCTTAGCCAGCAGGTGCCCAGCCGGGCTGGCCCCCGGCAGAGTGGCGGCATCCTCCGAGCCTGGGGCCCCAGCAGAGCAGCCTGCGTCCCCGTGAGCAGCACCAGAGAACATCCTTGTTGTACCTGTCTCGGGCGGGTCCCCAGCCACACGTGCCCCAGTCTCAGCTGTGCTTGAAGTGACGTCACCCTCTGCTTCCCCAGCAGCTCCTGCCCCCAAGCCGGGCTCCGGGGGCATGGCTGCTACTTCCACAGCCTCTGGCTCGGGAGCACCCGGCTCACCCAGGGCACCACCTCCACGCCTCTGCTCGCCCCCAGGGGTGGCGGGAGTCCCGGGTGCACAGACGGCCTCGGCCACAGTTGAAACCCCCCTGTGGGGAGAAGATGCTCCCAGGACAGAGGTGGACATGTCACTCGGACCCCCTGTGTGAGCAAAGCCCCAGGCACCATCCTCCCTGGGTTGACGGTCCTGGGGGTATATTCCAGGAGGAATTCTGTCTTCTGGAACTGAGGCCCCGTCTCGGTGGCTCGGGGGCTCCCCCTGGAAGTCCGCAGCTTTTCCCACGGGAGTCTCCAGAACGGTGGTGGGCAGGGAAGGACCTGAGGCTCGTTCTCGCTGGCCCCCAGCCTGCTGGGAGGGGTCCTGGCCTACACGCCCCGACCCGGCCTCCCCAGCCCCATCTGGCTTCTCACCATCCTGCACCATCGGTGGGACACTGGTCATTTCCTTTCCCACACCGGCACCTGGCAGGCTCGGCTCCGAGGCTGACACTGCCGAGCCCAGCGGCCTTTCCGGAGCAGGATCCTGGGGAACCAGACAGGGGAGCTTAGCCTCTGTAGGCAACTCTTGCTTCTTTTCCTTTGCGTCCACCCCGAGTCCAGAAGGAACGGCGAGGAGAGGGGCAATGGCCACTCCTTGAGCCCCATCTGGAGTCTTCTCTGGGCGTGGCCCGGTGAGGTCCTCACCCTTCAGGCTCCCCTCGGCTCCTGCCTTTTCTCCCGCTGCGCTCTGGGGCCGATCGGTGGTCAGCGCTCTGAGCACAGACTTCTCAAAGATCTTCGTGATGTGCTCCCTGAAGTCAGGGAGCCCCGTGATCTTGCCGATCTGCTTGGAGCCTGCGTCCACACCGCCTGACGCACCTCTCCGCGGGTCCTCGGGAGGGTCTACCATCCGCTCCCCACTGCCCTCTGGCTCCCTTGCTGCCTCACCGGCCAAGCTCTCCTTGCTGGTGGGGTGTGCTGGCATCCCGCCAGGCTGGGTGACTGCCCCTGGGGCTCTTGCCTCCTCCTCCTCCCCTGTCATCTGCTTACTCTCCGTCGGAAGGGGCGCCCTGTCCAGGTAGCGGATGGAGCCCGTGGGTCCCTCAGCGTTTCCAGCTTTGGGGCTTCCACTGCTCACTTGCACCACAGAAACCTCCGCACTGGCCGCTCCTGGTCGTGAGGGAGGGGCAAGCATGTCGGCAGAAAGCTCCATGGAGGTGACCTGTCCCAAGGTCGGCAGGGGCTCTTCTGCGGGACGGGGGCCTGCCCCTTTCCCGGCAGCACCATCGATGTGCAGGTAAGGAGTGTCTGGAGCAGCCTCTTCTGGTGGCCCAGGGGGCAGGGGTCTCTTTGGGTTGGGGACAGAAATATCCACCTCGCTCCCGGGAATCCCCCCCCGTTCTCCGGCTGGCAGCGAGGCATCCTGGCAGCTGGCCGAGAGCTGCTCTGCTCGGCTTGGCTCACACAGGGCAAAGGTAGAATCTTCCTTCCCAGGGGAGGCGCGCTGCTCAGTGTGAAGGGAGCCGCCACTCAGAGCAGCTTCCGTGGGCCCCTCCAGAGCCCGCCGCACCCCCAGGTCCCCTCCCTCAGCATTCCCACCAGTCTCGGCAGCCCCACGGTCCGCACCTTGATCCTTGGCCGCTGGGAAACTTCCAAGGAGCATTGGGGCCTCCGCATCGGAGGCGGTGGGGAGCTCCATTTCCTTCTGCAGGGCCGGCACGGGTTGCTGCCCGCCTCCCTGCGTTTCCCCACACGCCTCTGTGTCTGGGGCATCCTGGCTGGGTGTGACTCTAAGGCTGGCGGGCACCGGGGCTGGCGGGCCCTGAGCTGCATCTAGGAGGGCGACTGAGTCAGGCTCACAAGGTGGGGTCACCTCTGTGTTCCCACTTGCCTTCTCTGTCTTACCCAACCCCTGGAGCGGGGGCTGAGCGTCAGCGGCTTGAGAAAGTTCTGCATCCCTGAGACATGCTTCTTCATGCCGGCCGTCGGCTTGCAACACACCTGCCTGTTCCTGCTGGGGCTTGCTGGGCCCCTGCTGCGCACAGCGACTCTCCTCTCTGCTCAGGTGACCTGCGAGAGGAGAGTCCTTGGAGGCATCTGCTGCAGGTGGTGAGACTCCGGAAGGCAGGCCGCCACGGCACGCTCCCTCCCGCTCAGCCTGCCCTGGCTCCGATGACGCCGGTCCTACTGTTGCTGACAGCTCTGGTGCTTCTGTCGCCGGACTCCCCGGAACCACGCCCCCGGGAGCCAAACCGGGAGCAGTAGCCAGACCGCCTTTGGGGAGCTCCCCTTGAAGTTCCAATCTGGAAACTTGTTCCTCTCTGCCATGGGTGGGCAAGCACACGTCCTCCAGAGGTCCCATAGGGAGGAGGGTTGGAGAAGCATCTGTGTCCAGGTTCTTAAAGCCTCGACTGCCTGCACAAGTCTCTTTCTCAGTTTCACACTGCTGGGGCTTCTCCCTGAGCATGTCAGACACGGATGCTTCTGGTTCTGATTGCAATGGCTGGAGACGGTTCTCAGAAGATACTGGGGGCCCCTCAGAAGCAGCTACTCGTGGCCAGCTGTCGCAGGACAGGTTTCCCTGCTGATCTCGTTCCTGGCTGAGCATTGTAAGCCCACCATCCACTGCCAAATTCTCCCCCTCGAGGGGATGTGGCCCATCAGCATGGACTTCCTGACCAGCTGCCTCATGCCCCAGCCCACAAGGTTGGCCCGAGGGTGTCAGCAAACACTCCCCGGCACAGCTGCTGGGCCTCCGCGCCGACGGGCAGCTCCTCATCATCTTTGTGTCAGATGGGCTCTCCGCCTCCTGGGCTTTGGGGATGACTTCTGCCGCAGAAGTTGACAGGAAGTCTGATTTCTCCGATTCTAAAGCAGGAAGAGCGTCCATTCTTTCCAATCCCCCCACATCCCGAAGGGGGTCGGGACACTGGGTCTGCAATCCCAGCACCTCCCAGAGAGCTTCTTTGGGAAGAATGTGTTCACCAGTTCCATCCGGCCCGGGGGCCAGGGCGAGCTCCTTCTCCGGGCGCTTGGGCAGTGAGCCAGAGGCCTGGACAACATGGGCTTCTCCCACCATCCCACAGGTCACTGAGCTCCACACTGCATCTTCGGGTGGAGAGCCAGGCCTGTTGGCGTGCCTGGGACCCTCCCTCCTGGGTGGCTGTGCTGAATCTGTGCTGGGATGCACGCTGCTGTCCACATCAGGGTTTAGCTTTGAAACCTCGTCTTTTTCCACCTCTGCGCTGGGCTTGCAGCCCAAGGCCCCGGGTTGCTCCTCCCACGGCTTCTCAGGATCTCTACCATCAAGTGGCTCTGGGACTTCTTCCTGTCCCCTAGAGTTGGCCCCGGGTAGTCTGCTCTCCTCCTCAGCCACAGCTGGGCTTTCAGGGGCCATGGCTTCATGCTTTGACCCTAGTGTGCTTCTGGCCTTTTCATCTGATACACTGGTTGGGCCAGGGGGCAGTACCCCTTGTTGGACCTCCTGGTCCCTCACTGAGACCTCTCCACTGTCCTCCTGGAGCAAAGGGGCAGCGCCCTCTCCACAGTTCCCTCCTAGACCCTCTCCCTCACTTCCGAGATCAGATTCGAGCTTTTCCCGTCCTGCCAACCCTGCATCTGCTAACTCTTTGGCCAGATCTGTAAGAACTGGCATCTCTGCCCCGGAAACCATCTCCCCGGTCAACCAGCTGGATTCTTCTGCAGCGGCAGAGGCCTGAGCAGCTGGTGATGGAGCGGAGCCCGAAGCGGGACGTTTGTCCTCCGTCGGTGCAGGTGGGGAAGGCTCTGTGTGCGTGAGCAAAGCCCCTCGGGGCGGGCTGTCTGCTGCTGCAGGGCTGGCTGCACCGGGCTCACCTCCTGGCCCCCCTGCCTGCAAGTGACCCCGAGCATCGCAGGCCCCCCCGGTCTCCTTCCCAGAGCCCCTGGCCCCAGGCACCGGAGTGCAGCTCGGTGAATTACAGGGCGGCTCGACATGTGCCAGAAGTGCTCCCATTTGCTGCTGGCAGCTTTCCCAGGAATTTGTGTCATCTTCCTGGGCAGCCCCTGCAGGGCTCCTCATGAGATGGCAGGCCCCAGGCAATCCTGAGCCATCAGCAAAAGCCCGAGGTGGCACCTCCCCTTGGCATTTGTCCCTGTCCAAGGCTCTGGGGGCTGGCTCTGGTAGAGTCAGGGTCTCAGGCTTTGTGGGGGACTCCTCCGGACCAGGGGAGCTTGCCTTGCCTGGCTGAGCGGCAGCAGAGGCTTCCAGGGCCTGTGGCACAGAGGCCGCCCCCTGCCTGGCCTCTGCCAGGGGCTGGCCACCTGCAGCCTCATTCCCTTGGGACTTGAAATCACCAGGGTGGCTATCTTCTCCAGGCTGTCCCTTCATCAGCTCTTGACGAGGTGCTGGTGAAACCCCCAGGGACCGGTCAGTGCGGCTAGAGGAAGACAACGTGTGCCCGGCACTGGGGACAACAGCACCCACGCTGCACTGAGTAGAACTGCCCCCCTCAGGGACAGATGCTGTTGGGGCCTCCCCACAGGCATCTGGGGACAGTTCCCGCCTGGGGTGTTGAATGAGGGGCCAGTCTTCAGGTTCTGCTACTGGGCTCGCCAAGCAAGAGTCCAGAGGGCCCTTAGCAAAGGGCATGGAGGCGGAAGGGCACTCCTGCTCCCAGGGCACTTGTGGGCAGGCTGGCAGAGAACCTTCCAGGCCGCTGGCCTCCTGGGGGCTTTTGCTTGGCTCGGTCACCTCCCGGGACACGATGCACGGGTCCAGGCTGGCGGTACCCTCAGAAGCGGAGCAGGAGCCTCGGTGCCCGGCGCTGCCAACAATGAAAACATTTGATTTTTTTCATTCGTTCTCGTGGATGTGCGTCCAGACCCACATCGCAGGCAGAATCACCCCCCACCTCTTCCCCACAGAAGACCACAAAACACAGCATCCCCATGCAGCCTTTCCTCTCTGTGAAGTGACCACGCCCCCCATCCGCCCCCTCGCATAACCAACCACGGGCCTTTACTTTCTCCCAAAGTCAGTGCAGGGAACCTCAAACATTCAGCCTGGAGCTTTCCGTGCTGGTCAGGTGTGATCAGGGAAATATGAACACACATTCACGGTGTTCCAAAAATGCAGGAAATTCAGAATGTTTCCAATAGGTATAAGCCATAATAGAGGGTTTGAACCCTTTCTGTGTAACTTACAAGGAGGTCCTAAGTCCATAAGCGGGATCTTTAGGTGTCTGGGGAAAAGGCACAAGTGGACAAAGCCATGCTTTGAAATAAAGAGCTACTGTTGAGAGCAGTTGACTTGATTCTTTAATTCAACATGTGGTACTGTGAGGGGCGTCATCCAAAAATCAATTCTGTTTAGCTGTATATAAAATTCTTGGGAGCCGAATTACCTTCACAACCATACATGTCTTCACTTGAACTTACACAGCTAGACAGCATGTAAAGCAAAACTATGGGAATTTAAGGGAACGTGGCTCAGAATTATGGATCTGCTGTAGATAAGCAGCTATCTAGGTACTGTAGGATAGTTCATCATGGGCCATATTTGGACTGGGGTTTTCAATTTTGTGTGGTTTTCATTAAGTGCATTTTTAAAATTTTAAAATAATATATGGCCAATACAACATTTTGAAAATGTAGGGAAAAATATCTCCCACATGCTTACCACCTGAAGGGTTCTGGTGATTTTCTTTCTTTTTTTTTTTTTTAATACACAATTGTTAAAGGATGCAATTTTATTATTTTTGCATAGTGATGATTCTATGTCCATGTGATGATCATTTCTCTTTTAGCACCAAGAGAAATTATGCAAAACAAAGTTAATAGAAGTATGGTTTTCCTGGGGCTTTTTACCATGTTGTTTGAAATTATTTTAGGGAAAAAAATAAAATTATTATAGGGAGGAAAATCTATGGACTGTTCTTGCAACTGTTACATATGTATACATTGACCTATTCACAGACCCACAGTGTTTTGAACGTGACCAGAGAAAAGATTCTACTCTACACATTCACTACCAAAATTCTAGCTTTCCAATGCAAGGCAATGCCCATACATTCATTTATCAAGGATGCACACAGTGGCAAGATGAAATACATTCCTGTTAAAATTTATAAAATTGAATTGTGTCCCCCTGAGATCCATATGCAGCCGTCCTAACCCCCCCATGCGACTATATTTGGAGATAGGGCCTTTCGGGAAGTAAATGGGTTAAATAAAGCCGTAGGACTTAAGTCCTAATGCCATCTAAGTAGTGTCCTAATAAGAAGAGGAAGAGACTCCTCTTCCCTTATGGAACAAGCCATAAGGGGACACAGAGAGAAGCCACCATCTGCAAGCCAAGAAGAAATGTCTTGTCAGAAACTGCCCGTGCTGGCCTAGTATAGGTATACGGGTATTTATTGTACTTTCTTGCAACATTTTGAGGTTTCAGATTTTCCAAATGAAAGGTTGGGAAAATAATCTGTACCGCCTCCAAGAATGCAAACTTCCAAGGATGGAAACTGAACGTTTGGGGCCTTCCAGTTCATAAACACGTGTTGAAACCCAGTCCCCAAGGGGTGGTATTAGGAAGTGGGGCCCTTGGGAGGTGACTTGGTCTTGAAGATGGAAGCCCACATGCATGGGATTAGTGGCCTTACAAACGAGTCCCCAGAGAGCTCCCTTGTCCCTTCTGCCTTGTGAGAAACAGCGAAAAATCACCCATCTACGGACCAGGAAGCAGCTTCTCTCCAGACTGAATCGGCAGGTGCCTCCTTGAGTTTGGATCCTAGCCTCTAGAACTGTGATAAACCAGTACCTGTGGTTTATGCCCAAAGCGCTTTCCCTGACTCCATTCCAGCCGCTCTCCAAGCCCCTCACCTATGAAATGTACTGGACATCTTTGAGGGGGGTGTGTACGCATCACCACGAGACCAAACATCCTCACGGAATGCCTGTTCCCACCCATATGACACATGAACTATGTGCCTGAAGATATTTAGGAGGGACCCAAGAAAGAGTTGGCTATTGTCTCAAGCAGATTCATGTTTTCAGACCCACAAGCAGAGCTGACAAGGGCAAAGGAGAGAACACTCGGTGGGTAAGTTATCCAAATCCCTTTAATCCTCAGCTGAACACAAGGACAGCTGCACCCAGAAAGCTCTGGGACGGCGCTGACGGCTGTGTGCGGAACCACCCCCGGAAGCACCAAGCTTGGGAAGGTTCCCAAGCTGCAGGGCTGTTGGATTGTTCTGGAACCTACCACTCTGCACTCGGCATCTGGCCCGCTTTCTTTTTACGACCACTTCACATTTTACATCCTACCCGTTAATGTGGGGTCACACCACTTAGCAGTTAATGAGATTAATGGTGTGTAATTCAGAAACAAAGTGCTCCCACATACATCTGCCCGCTGCAGACACGCAGAACACAGCCCCCTTCCACGAGGGTAAGAAGACAAATAAAACCACTTCTTTGTCCCTGCCTCTGACAGGAGCGGCTAGCTTAGAGGGAGCGAGTGGCTTCCCCTCAGGCGTAATGAAGTCTTTGTCATGGGGACAAGATGACAGATTGACTCAGTTTGGGCAGCTTGAAAACCTGTGGGTCTTAGACAAGAACCAGGAGCAAATTCCCACCGAGTGTGAGGCATACGATTCCCACCGAGTGTGAGGCATACGATTCCCACCGAGTGTGAGGCATACGAGGGGGAAGCAGGCTCCCTGCTGAGCAGAGAGCCCCATGCGGGGCTCGATCCCAGGACCCTGAAATCATGACCTGAGCTGAAGGCAGAGGCTTTAACCCACTGAGCCACCCAGGCACCCCTTCTCTGAATTTTCTGAACAGAGAATCTTGAACACAATGAAATGTTTTCTCAATGAAACACAATCAGCACCTTGAGTAACTATGACGTAAGTGACCAAGTATGCTATGGCACTAAAACCACAATTGTCCATGAAGTCGAGAGGGCGGGGCTCTGGACAGGCCCCACCTTGGCATTTCAGTCAGGTGACTTCTCCGTCTGTGAAAGCAAAGGCACTAGACTGCACGGTCCCCAAGGATCCCCCCAACTGAGTCTCACTCCGCACTCGCAGGCTGTCAGCCACCACCTCTGCTCACTCACCTGCCTCTTCTCTACTTTGGGCCTTCAGTTCTCTGCTTCTCTTGCACAGACTAAGACACGGGGCTGAGGGTGTTTAGAATAGTGCGTAAACCAAGAGTTACTAAGCACAGATAAAGGCTTATAAACCATACATCATTGTAATAATTTTAAAATATAAGTGTATGTATATATATACACATATTAGCTTGAACCACATGAAACTGCTAAAAAACAATTACCAAATTCACACTGTACCAGCAGCTCTAAGGCCTTTTTGTCTCACTTCCTAGTGACCCAGCTATGTTCCTGATGGCTAAGAATGGGGCAAAGCTGACTTCTGGGTCAGTGGAGGGATTCCTACAAAGCAGCTCTTCTCGGGCCAACTGTAAGAGGCTATAAATGGCTTCTAAATTCTACCAGTGCTGGTGCTCAGACTAGAGTGACTGAAATATTTTTCAGAGGGGGAAAAAGAAAAACCTGTCCAAGATTTTAACCACCAGCTGCTGCCACCAGCTGCCAGGCCCAGCCCGCTGTGAATTTCGCCAGGCCAGCAAAGGGTTGATTTTCCACTGGAATGTCAGGGAGGGACCTTTGCATCAACAAGTGCTTCTCCAAAGGCCCATGAGTCACCCTCCCGTCAGAGAAGGAGGTGGGGAGGGTCTGGCTTCAGAAAGGAAAGCAGTCACACTCCGGTCTAAAAAGCCAGCACCTCGGCTCTACACACAGGCTCTGTGTCCCAGAAGGGCCCCAGGCTGAAAGTCCCGGAGAGTCACTGAATAGTAATCATGACTGACACCAATAATGAGAATGGGAGGACAGTCTGGGAGGTGAGGGACGTGTTTACACCTTGTTGGCGATGAGGGTGTCACAGGTGTGCACCCAGCTCCAAACTCGTGGAGCTGCAGATAGGCACTAGGTACAGCTTTTATTCAATCACACCTCAGTACAGTGGTCTGAAAAAGGAAGGGGACCGCACAGTCCAGGGCTGACAGGCCGGTCAACAGCACAACGGGTTCAAAGTCTAAAGTAAGAAGAACAACCTGCCATCGAAAAACAGGGTTCTCTAGGCAGGGCTGTCTGGAAAGGCTCCTGAGGGCTAGGGCAAGCCAAGAGTTTGACAGACCCATCAATGCAAGGAGCTTTCCAGATTAAAACAAAACCTTCACCCTCCTCTTTCTCTGATGGTTCAGATGGAAAGCCACTAGGCTTCTCTTCCCTTCCCGTGAACAGGGCAAGGAAGGTCACAGAAGGGACAGAGGTTGCCCCTGTGTTACCCACAGGGAGGGTAACAGAGAAACAGCCCTGTCAAGGGTGATGGGAGCCAGGCAACCCCCCCACCCCCACCCCCGCAGTCAGAGGATTTGCATATACAAAAGGTGATTAGGCTCCAAAGCACTCCCAGAGCTGTGTTGCAGTCTGAGGTGTGTGAAAACCAGAGCTAGGTGTAGGGGTAAGTGTGTGCGCACATAAACGTCCACTTCCCAGCTCCCTCTGCAGAGAGAGGTCAGTCAAAAGGACATTAAAAATTACCTCAGGGGCGCCTGGGTGGCTCAGTAACCAAGGGTCTGCGTTCAGCTCGGGTCACAATCTCAGGGTCCTGGGATGGAGCCCAGCATCGGGCTCCCTGCTCCGCGGGAAGCCTGCTTCTCCCTCTCCCACACCCACTGCTTGTGTTCCCTCTCTCACGGTCTCTCTCTCTGTCAAATAAATACATAAAATCTTAAAAAAAAATTACCTCAAAGGGGTTGCTGCTGGCCAAATCTGGGACCACTGGGGCATTAAAAAAAAAAAAAAATACAGACACTAATGGGTTATAACCTATCAAGTAAAGTAAGAATCCATGGGTTCACACAGATACGAAGGCGCACAAATGCACGGGGCGGGGGGAGGAAAAGTTCCTCTTTCCACTACAAGGCCAAGTTGGAAATGCAGGAGGAATGACGGAAGCCAAATCACCATTCAAGGGCTGAGAGAGTGGTGGTCATTTTAGGTAGCCATGGAACAACACTAGGGCAGGTGGGTGGTTTAAAGAAGTGAAGGACATCACGTGGTCTTGGATCCACTTAAGGGTGGAGAAACCAGGGGGGGCGTCAACCTGACCCGGTGTTGACCAGGAATGCCAGCCCTGGTGGCGGGATGGTCATCACACTGTGCTTGGGGACAGGACCCGCTGGAAAGGGCATAGCATCACATCTGTGGGATGCCTGAGCAGAATGGCCAGCCAGAACCTGGTCAGGAGCAAACTCTGGGTAGACACAGGTCGAGGGGTTTTTCCAGAATGAAAGAGCTGTACTCTCAAAGGTCACGAAAGACAAGGCGAGACTGAGGAATTCTCCCAGACTGAAGAGGGTCCACAAGCATACAGTCGAGTATGACACAGGGTTTCGGACTGGATCCTGGACAGGGCGGAACAGGGCACAAGCTGGCGAGTCTGGGTGGATCCTGAGGGCTAGGGATACAGTGGCATGGCGTTTCATGGCTGCACTGGTCTCCTTCTGGAGCGTCCTTGTTTTGGGGAAATGAACACTGGAGTGTTTACTTTGGTTTGTATTTTGGAGGGGGACAGTTTCATGTTTGCAACTGGCTTTCAGATGATCCAGACAAAGAGAGAGGATCACACAGGGGAAGGACCAGCCTCCTCCTGATGAAGAGTGTACAACTAAGGCACCCGGGCAGAGGGAGAACAGGAGCACTCTCCTCTCCTGGCGGCTTTTCTCTACTTGGAAATGAAACGACAACTTTCCAGACAAAGGCATGCGGGGACACAGACACACCCCAGGACCCCAGAACTCAGTGTGGGTTCTAGAGGACACAGCGGGGCGTGCGATGGGGCCGTCAGGAAGGGGAGCTCTGGACCCACACCTGGGCAGCTGGGGCGCAGGCCAGCGTGGAGAAGGTCTCAAAAGTCAGGCCAAGAATCTGTTGTTTGGGCGGCAATGGGGAGCATCCGAGATTTGAGCAGCGGGGCAGCAGAATACTGGGAGGTAGCACTCAGTTCCAGAGCAGAGAACGACTGAAAGGGAGAAGAAATGCAAGCCAAGCCGGGGAGTGGTTCAGGCTCCAGGGAGTGCTGGTGGGATCCTGGATCCTGGCACGTGCATTAGAGCTCGGATCTGCTGTGCGGGAGGCTTCGTGCTGCCCACCCGACACCAGGTGCTGGGGGTTGGGGGAGGAGAGGAGAGAGAGCAGAGCTGATTCTGGTTCTGAGTATCCACCTGGCCGGAAAGCCAACTGCCTGCCTCCCTCGTACATGATATCTTCATATTTATTGTTCGATGAAGTCAGTTGTTCAGTTTAAAAGAATATTTATGGGGCGCTGGGTGGTGCCCATGTGGCTCCGTGGGTTAAAGCCTCTGCCTTCGGCTCAGGTCATGATCTCAGTGTCATGGGATCAAGCCCCACATCGGGCTCTCTGCTCAGCGGGGAGCCTGCTTCCCCCTCTCTCCCTCTGCCTACTTGTGATCTCTGTCAAATAAATAAAATCTTAAAAAAAAAAAAAAGAATATTCATCATTCTAAGTAATAACATCAGTGAGGCTGTGATTTTTTTTTTTTTAAAGATTTTATTTATTTATTTGACAGAGAGAGATCACAAGCAGGCAGAGAGGCAGGTAGAGAGAGAGGAGGAAGCAGGCTCCCTGCTGAGCAGAGAGCCCTATGCGGGGCTCGATCCCAGGACCCTGACATCATGACCTGAGCCGAAGGCAGCGGCTTAACCCACTGAGCCACCCAGGCGCCCCGAGGCTGTGATTTTGATGCACTACTTTTCCTTTTTTCTAATATACAGGTCTTAAAATGACCGGGCAGCACCCAGGCTCAGGGCAAAGCCCCTTGGGAGCTACGCAGCACATGCTGGAAAACACTGGGGCAGCTCTCAACGACATGGCGGAAATAGAGCCCCGAGCTGCTCACATCTGCTCACTCCGGTTTCAAAAAGAGAAGCAAGGCCTGTCAATAAACCAGCAAACTGGAATCTTCTGAAATTGCACATCTTTATGAACTGTTGGTCTGTTGGGAGCTTGGCATGACCCAGCTGGCAAAGGGTAGGAGCCACAGTAACGGCCCATAACATACGGAACACATCTGGGCACGCTCTTCGGGGCTCCCTGTTGGCATTCGGAGACAAGAGCTTCGTCCTCTGGCCTGAGGAGAGGATACACCTGAGCTCTGCTTCTGCTGCTTCTCAAGAAGCTGGGTTTACCAGGCACCTACCTGCGCTCAGGACAAGCCATGTTTTGCTGTACTTAACCTCCGTGGAGAACAGTGTTCTCTTTCGTGATCCGGCAAATGGTGAGGTGGGACAAGTCTGACCCGGCAATCCTGAAGGCCACGTACAAGAGTTGGGCTCAACAGATAAGAGGATTCCTAAAACCTAGAGTTCCACCGCTCCTGGGAGCAGAGGAGCGTGACACGCTGACAGCTACGGGGGTGACGAAGGTCTCAAACACACTGTTTTTGCTGCTGCTGATGATATTCTGGCAAATACCAAACTCTGTGACAGATATAAATAAGTTCGATGAAAGACTGATGGTAACCGTAGAGAATCGTAAGAGCAGCTAACATTGCTGAGTGCGGACCGTGCGGCAAAGAGCTGTGCGCATTTTACTCTCCAGCCCTCCGAAGGGGTGAAAAGTGGTCAGAATTTGAACCCAGGTCCCAAAGCACAGGATCCAGGCAAACCCACAGGGTGGGGGTCCTGGCTTGAGCCAAGAACATGAAGAGTCTCTCATGCACCTCTAGAAAAAGCAACGTCTGAGAGATCCTAGAGCCCATGTCAGGGAGAACACAGATTTTCCACTCCCATATAAGAAAGTCCAGCAATTTAAAGATTTCCCTTCAGTTAAAAATAACAATTAAAAAAACCCACTAATTTTTAAAAATAACTAAAAAAAAAAAATACACAGCTACTTGTATTTGCATAGTATGTTAGATCTTCGCCAAATGGTGTGTTTTATCATTCTCCATCACCCCTATGCAGTTGGCAGACAACTTAATTTCTAGAATAGGAGACCAAGGCTCACAGAATTAAGTCATTTGGCAAAGAGACACAGTGGCAAGAACCCGGGCCTTCTGCACTTAGCCTGTCCTCATTATAGGAACCCACGGGGTGGCCCCCGGTCGTTCCTCCAGCAGGCACGGCCACCGTTCTGTCCCAGTTCAGCCGCACAGGGAGGCGGAGGCCGTGGAGGCTCCTGGGTGGGCAGGGCCCGCGGTGGCAGGGGAGGAGCACTGTGGGGCAGGAAGAGGGGACAGGCCAGCAGCGGGATTGTGCCTCCAGCAACAGACAGGGACCCTCCACCTTGTTCCCTGGGATCTTCCCAGCCCCGACTCAGCAAGGAAAACACTGACACTGACGGGGATGAATGAGCCCCAAGAGACGGAGCCACAAGGAGGCAAGCCAGTGGCATCAAAGAGGTAACAGAGTTCCAAAGAGAGTGACACGATGTGACATTTTACAGACACTTAACACTGAACATCTGTCCATTTCAGTTGTGAGTTGTGCTCTTCGTATTTTGGGACCAAACATTTTTTGCCCTGGTACTGGGCCTTTGCCGATAAAGAAATAAGGCTCCCCCTCGCCTCCCCAAGAGGCAGGATGGATTGGGCTAGGGGCTGGAGGCTGGCCCCCCACTCCAGAACTAAAGAGCTGGGTGACCTTGTGCAAAGGCTCCTCTGCGCCTCCATTTCTCCATCTGTCAGAGAAGACAATGGTAGTCCCTGCCGGGACAGGGAGCGGTGAGGGTTGAGGTCAGTCCCGGAACTTTCCCCCAGCGAAGGACCCAGCCATGAGAAGCGTTCTACAAAGGGGCAAAGGATGGCCTCATTAATACAAACCCAGCGGGGTACACCATCTTCCCGACAGAATACCTCACAGGCGCTTTTTCACAGTCTGCATGCCTGCCTCCCCTGCCCATGCGTGTGCCCCGAGGGGTACCCACGGCTCCTTCACTCCCGCCCCCGGGCTCTGTGCGAACATCAGCACAGGTGGTGAGATCGGACTGAACACAGTGGCCACAAAGGGAACCGACGTCTATGAGCACCCACTATGTGTCAGGCACCGGACAGGCCCTTTGTCACTGAGCAGCATGAAGTCCATTGCACGAAGGGCAAATGGAGCCTCTGGGCAGGGCAGTCACTCTACGCAGGGCCACGCTGAGCTGAGCACCGTCCTCTGCTCGGACTCCAGACCTCACGGGCAGGCAGGACGCACAGCCTCAAGCAGCAGTTCTCTCAAGGATGTGCAAGAATAGTGACAGGCAAAGAAGCCTGGGGGGGTGGGTGGGGTCTGCCTTCCCAAGGAAAGCAGGTGAACAGCCAGCACGGGGCAGCTGGGAGGACCTTCCCCCCCAAGGCTGCAGGCGCCTCCTCTGTCAAAGGAGGTTGGGACTGTTCGTCCTCTGTGTTTGCTTCCGGCCCAGAGATTCTACCGATCTGCAAACTTTGAGGCTCTAGAGGTGTGGCCCCTGGCCTGGCTGAAAGGGATGGCTTGAAGGAAGCCCTGGGTAGTGCCCCCTTGGCCAGGGGCCAGGTTCCCAGTTAGGACCTAAGGATGGGAAGCAGGGGGTGACCTACTGACCCAAGGATCCAGCCCCCAGGAGATCTGGTGGTGGAACGAAGGTGCAGTGGGAGAACCTTCTTCTCACATACAACTTAATCATGCCTTCAACATGGCTTTCAATCCCACCCCCTTGGGGCTAGGGAGCCCAAGGACAGCGGTTGATGACAAGCTCAAAGGGGAGGAAGTCATTCCAGGAAGGACAAGACAGGGAGGCAATAACCCACTGTTCTTTTTAAAAGATGAAGTTACCCACCCAGGTAGTGGGAAAAGCCACGCGGTCAGGTGAGTGAGGATGCAGTTGCCCCCCCGATCAAAGGGACAAAACCAAGAGAAGACACCTGCCCAGCAGGCCACGGGGACCTACTTCTCCCAAAAGCGCAGGGAACCCACAGGTGTTCTCGACTCCACGAGAACACTGACACAGAAATCACACGGCGTCATCCGTGGGGTGGGCAGCAGCGAGTGTGGTGTAGACAGTGCAGGCTGTAGACACAACAGAGCTGAGCCTGAATCCAGCTCTGCCATCTCATAGTCCTGGGCAAGCTCGTTAACCTCGTTGAGCCTGTTTCTGACCCTGGTAAAGGGGGACAAATTGTATAGCTTGGAAGGATTGTTAAAAGAAAGCATCTGGACAGCCGGGCATCCACCCCTTGAATGGTCCTCACCCGATAGTCGGCATTTAGTAAACACGTGTTGGCTGTACGGATGCTTGGAAAGTCACAACACGGAGCTGCCCAGCTGTCGCCTACTTTAGGCCAGAGCCGGCTCGTGCTCTCATTTGCTCTAGCCCAGGGCAGGCATCTCAGCTCTCTAACAAACCAGTCTGAACGAATGCCTGGTGTGCTTTTACACAGACAAGGCAAAAGGTTAGTTGTTGGGTTTTTAGAACCTTGCTCAGTCCTTGGTTTCCTTCGATGGTCACAGATTTTTCCCTGGTTCTAGAACCACACGAGTGGCACAATTAACCCCAGATGGCTCTCCCTACACCCAGAATGCAATGTACAAGGAGCAAAGGTGTTCACCCCGCGGTTCCGGAGGGGGTGTCGAGGCAGACAGTCACTGCCCCTAGAACCCAGGAGATGGCTCTGCCGAGCACGGTACCGGGCCCAGGGCACGTGGCTGAGCACGGGACAACCTAGAGCTCAACTCGGGGAGCCGTCAGATTCAGCTTCCCGGGCCAGGTAACTCACAGGTGAGCTTCAGGGAAGACATACAAGGGGACATCAGGTCTTTGCCTGTTGAGTGGGAAGGCAGCAGGGGATGGGAGGCAGCCACAGATCAGAGGGATAAAAGGAGGGAAAAGATGCTCCCGCCCTGGGCACAGGCCAATCCCTTACAGCCTCTTCTCAGTTTGGAAGGGGGCCCTGTTAGGAGAACTGGCATGATGGGAGACACCCCAGTGCCCTCAGGAGCGTAACCCCATGCTCTGAACACTGCAGGGGGCTCCCAGGCCTCCAGGCCCCATGTGGACACAAGCACACCAGGAGAGAGGGCGGAGGGGGACCAGAAATGGTCAAATCTGCACGAGAGCTCGGGCAGCAACTGCTTCTTCTTTCCACTTTCCCCCCAGCTGTGTTCTCTGTCAGCAGAACTAAAGGGAGTTTCCTATTCTTTTACTTTTGCTTGTTTTCTGGGGAAAATATAAACGAGCAATGAAACGGGAGGAAGGGAGAAACAAGGGGCTGGAGAGCCCCCTTCCGAATACAAGAGAACCACGTTCACGAGCACACCTCCTCATTTCTGCTTGAAAATAATACCCATAAAAATAAGCTCGCGGAGGCCGTAGGAACTCTACCTCCCCTAATCAAACCCCTTTCATCATAACCAGGTAAAAATAGAACCAGAACCTTCCATGCGCACAGCACTCCACGCTGACCCATAACGGCACTTGCCCCCACAGTCCCGTGAGCCAGGCAGGCAGGGATACATAGGCTGGTGTCCCCACCATTAGGAGATGGAAGTGGGGACACAGAGACCGTTAGTGACCTGCCCAAGGACACACAGCTGGCAGGGGTGGGGCAGGGACTCAAATATAGGAGCTCCGTCTCTAAACTGGGGCTTTGTCTGTGCTGCCTCTCCCATCCCAGGGAAAACCCATCCTGGGAACTTTGCTTTCTCTGAATTGGCCGCACCGAAAACCCTTACCAAGTGCCAGGCATAGACCGGACAGGACCACAGAGGAAGGGAAGGGGGACAGAGCCGACCCCCAGCATACCCGTAATGAAACCCCCACTGCAGATGGTTGCTCTCAAGGCCCTGGCACATTTCGTTGCCCTACTTTTAGAGCCATTTCCCTATAAACTTCTGTTGTGCCAGGTCGTTTTCTTCATGTCTTTCCTTTCTCCCGAATGGTTCCATCATCCTCGGGCCGTTTTGTCATCTCAGTCAGTTGCTGTGGAAATGATTCCTGAGGTTATAAATGAGGGACCGTACTCTCGGTGGGGGAGAGACAAAACCCAGCCACCGAGCCAGATGTCACATGCCTCGGTCACAGGCCACACTGGGAGAGACCGGAGCACCCAGCCTTGTGGCCTTCTTCTTAGACTTGCTCTTCTGGCCAGGGAGAGTCAGAGACCGTATCACCAGCCTTCTGGACCTTCTCATTGTGCAAAAAGTATCATGGGCTGTAAACCCAAGCCATAGTCAGCTGGCGGTGGACCTGAGTCCCAGGAGAAAACACACACACGTGCGCGCGTGCACACACACACACACACACACGTGCTCTTAACCCAGCCCGGGTCTCTCCCAGCCTCATCGACACCTGCCGCCTGCGGCCCAGCAAGCCCCCACTCCCCATCACTGCTCTTCCCAGTAGAACTGGTCTCTCTCAGTTCCCCAAACCCTTGCAGGGTCCTCTCCAGGGGCTCCAGGGGGTGCTACTGGCATTTGGGGTGAAGTAGTTCTCGGTCGTATAGGAATATCACATGCATAGCATCCCAGACCCAGGCCTCTCCAGGCAGGGTGACAACAAGCACCCTCATAGACTTTCAGCCACCCCTGCTGGGTGCTAGCCTCGTCGTAAAGCCTGCCCAGTGTGTGTGTGCTCTGCTGACTCTCTCTCTCTCTCTCTCTCTCTCTCTCTCTCTCTCTCATGTACGGCTCCGCCCATGTCACTCCTGTGCCGTGTGCTGCAAACTCACAGGTCCTCCCTTGAGCAGTGTCTGTCTCCATAGAAATGGCAAACATAAATAACCACAGTACAAAGCAGGACAAGACCCCAGAGGCCTCAGGACTTAGCTGATTAGCGTGAGGGAACACGGCGCCCAGTGCCCGGGGTCCTGGGTTAGAGGCCCACCTTCACATGTGACTCTGGACTTCTGTGAGTCTCCCCTTGGACATATGTAATACGCAACTTGGATCTTTAAGTTTCCTTCCCGCTAAGGTATTTTTAGCTGAGTTTTTTTAAGTGCTCAAACTCAGAGACAAAAAGGATGGAAGTAAAGAGAGGGACCAGAGGCCAGTTCCTGGCAGGTTTCCCAGGGGGGTGCATTTGCTTCCTGGGTCCCCCTGAGCAATGACACCCATGTGTGGGTGTCCTGCTCCATGTGCCTGGCCGACCTTTAGATGAGGGACTAGAGACAGAGCAGGAGCTGGGAGGCTCGGGGGAAGCTGAGAGCCGGCTGTGGCATCTGCACATGGGTACTTCCTGACCTATTTCCTGCTCTGGCTGTCCTCCGAGGAGAATGCCTGAGGCCAGGGCAGAGTCTGTGAGAAGGAGCCCCATGGGACTCACCTGCCCAGCACAAGAGGGCCCATTCTCTCCAAGAGCTCCCAGTCTGAGCTGGGGATGAGAAATCCCACGGCTGGAGGCTGGGCGGTGGCCCACTCCCGAACCCCCAGGGTACCCTTCCTCCAGCTTCACCAACTTCAAAACCGGCCAGAGAACAATGGTGAAGACTCAACTTTTAAACATGTACATGATTCAGAGTGGATGAAGCCACAGAAGAAACCAGCCTCGGGACATGGCCCCAGACATTTCCAAAGTCACTTCCAAATACTACAATGAAAACAGCTTTTGAAATGCGGCTTCAGAGTGAATCCCAGACAAGTAAGAACAGAGAGTTCTCTGCCTTCTAACGAAGCTCCGCCCTCTTCTGGCATAAAACAGAAACCAGCACCAGGACCCTTGATTGTCCAGTACAAGGCGGGTGGAGGGGTGGGGGGCTTGGGACCGCAGCCTGCAGCCCTGCACACACCCTCTGCGAGCTAACCTGGCCCCGGGGCTGCCCTTCCATTCCCACCTCCCCAGTCCACCCACTCCTGAAGACAGAGCTTCTCACAATGTCTATGTGTATTTAATGCCCCCCCCCAACCCGGCCACAAGGTCCTGTCCCAGCATCTGACACAGCCAGAAGATAACAACTAGGACAACACCGTGATCCTGATGATGAGGATGATGGTGATGCCATTTTAAGCAAAGACAAGCGCTGAGGACAACAAACACGGCCCGAGCCACTGCTTGTGCAGGCAAGCGGGACTCCTGAAGTCGCTTTCCCAGGAGTCCAGAGGCCAAGGAAGAGTCACGCCACGGCCCGGGAGTCAAGGACGCCCAGGGGAAACTCGGCAGGTCACGTGCTCGCCGGAGCCCTGAAGTGCGCTTGGCCCCACTGACGTAACTATTCGAGAATTTAAAAGTCCCCAACTCGGAGGAAATGCAGTGCAGTTTTGTGGCTCATTCACGCGCCGCCTTGGACCGCCGGGGGTGACCCCGCTCGAACTCGGAAGGAGCCCCCGCGGGGGTGGCGCGGAGTCGGGCCACGGGCGGGGACCCCCCACCCTCCTTGTGGGCGCTGACCCGGGTGCCGGACCCCAAATGCAAGTGGGGACTCCAACGAGGGGTGGGGACCGCGGCCCCGGGTACGGACCCCAACAGCTCACCCCTGGGGAACCCCAGGTAGGGTGAGAACCCGGCCACGCGCGCTCCAACCGCGGGGGGAGACCTCCACCCTGGGCGGGGACCCCAGCCGCGGGCGCGCACCCCGACGGGTCTCACGGACGGAGCGAGCCTCCTTGGCACACGCCCGGGACCCGCCGCTGCCCCGCAGACACACTCCTCTGCCAGCAGGGGACACAGATGCGTGCTTCGCCTCTTTCCTGCCCTGAGCCAGTGCCTCTTGGGGGAAAGCTAGAGTGAGCTCCGGCCACCACTTCCAGCACGCCTTTGTCTGGCCGCCAAGGTCCCGGGGACGGCCGTCTCCTCCCTGACCCCGGCGCCCCTCCCGCCCGCGGCCGCGGCGCACTTACCGGCCCGGGGCGTTCGCCGATGACTCGCGCGGTGTCGCCTTCCTTCGGGGACGCGACTGCCAAAACTCCCCGAGCGGCTGAGTTTCCCGAGCCGAGCGGCGGCGCGCGGAGTGCCCCCCCTGGCCCGGCCGGGCGACGCAAACTTTCCCGGGGCAACGGCGCGGGGCGGGCGCGGGGGCGGCGCGGCCCCCGAGGGTCAGGCAAAGTTGCAGCACAAAAGGCCAATGACTGGGAGCGCGGCGGCGGCCGGGCCAGGCTCCTCCCCCAGCTCTCGGCGCTCGGAGCGGCCCGCGCGCAGCCAGCTGCTCGCGCAGGGCGCCCGCCGCGCTCTCCTCCCGGGCCAGGAATGCGCGGGGCCGGCGGCGGCGCGCCCAGGAGTCCCGGGGCCCCGGCGGCCGCGCGGCCAACCGCGCACGGGCGCAGCCGGACCCACGACGCAGCGCCGCCGGGCCGCGGCTCCCGAACGCACGGCGGGCTGCTTCCAGCACGCTCTGCGGCGTGACCACTTGTCACAGGTCTGAGTTTTTCCACGGCGCTTCCCACTACGCGGGGCAACCGCGGGGAAGGCACCGTGCGAAATGCCCGAGGCCAGGCGCGGGCCACGTGTCCCAACACGGGGATCCACACACGCTTGGGAGTGGGGAGCAGGCCCCGGAAAGAAGGTGGGGACGAAGCGGTGCCTCCCTAGTTCCTGGAGCCAGATTCTGGCTCTTCTTTCTTCCTCTGCGTCGAGCTAACGCCGCTTGACCACAGACCCTTAGAGAGCGCTGTGCTCTACAGTTTGCAAAACTCCGTATGCCTCCTCCCCGGCTGTTGCACCCTCCGAAGGAGGCAGAGACTATAAACACAAACCGTTTCCCGCTGCCATGTTTCCAGGGAGCCCGTTTCTATCTGGGAGTTGTTGGTTTTATTTTTTCCCTTCTGGAGTCCCACATCAACTCCTCTGCTAACATCGACCTCATACCCAGAAGTGGCGCTTACCTGCCCCTGGTACCTCGGCAAGGTATCACCTTTCCTAGGGCTATTTCTGCGGTTAGGCAGGAAGAAGAAAAAGAACTAAGAAGAGCCTGTGGCTATATGTGGATGCCAGGCTTCCTATTTTAAGTTTGGTTTCAAGAAGCATTGCTATATTTTATATGCAGGGACCAAAGGGCAAGAGACTCACCAATGACTCAACGCTTCCTTTCTTCCTCTTAAAGAAACAGATGCCCAAGGCTTGCCGGCCCTAAATGAGAATTCTATGTAGAATAAAGAAATTGACTTTTATTACCTTCCTCTTAAAAAAAAAAAAAAAGTTTTTTTAACACCATGCGTCTAAGAGCCACGTTTTTGATAGAAATTTCAGTAGATTCCTTGTTCACAATGGGTATTAATGTACCCATTTCACAAATGTGATAACTGAGACCATAATAGGCTAATTTGGTTAAATGTATACCATCCACTATTGGTAAAGTAAGAATTGGGATGCCCAGGTTTTCTTGCTTTTTCGTTTTTGGTTTTTTCCTGTGTCCTTGTGCCCTAATTCCAGGTCACACCCATTTACGGTTGAGGTATTAAGCTCAAGCACTCCAATTAGGCCAAGAACAAAGATGCATTTGAGGTGCCATCCCTTTCACATGAAACAGCCCCTCCCCACTTGCTGGGTGCACCTCTTTCATGACAAAGGAAGATACCACTCTGCTTTTAAACCCACTGGTGTGGTCAGCCAGATGATGTCCCCCCACTGAGGATGTCCACATCTTAATCCGCATGGGCTGTAACTATATTAATTTACAAGGCAAAGGGGAATTAAGATTATTGATGGAATTAAGGTTGCTAATCATCTGACCTTAACATAGGAAGATTATCCTAGATTATCCAGGTGGGGCCCCATGTAATCACAAGGGTCCTTGGAAGCAAAAGAGGGAGGAAGAGGAGAGGTCAGGAAGGGAGGTAACAACAGAAGCAGAGACAAAGAGAGATGTGAAGATGCTGGGCTGGTTTTGAAGGTAGAGGAAGTGCACCACAAGCCAAGAAATGTGGCAGCAGAAAAAGCCAGGACATGGACTTTTCCCTTGGACTTCCAGAAAGGAACGTACCCCCAACAATGTGATTCTAGTCCAGCAAGACCCAGGTCAGATGTTTCACCCACAGAACTGTAAGAAAATAAATCTGTATTGTCTTAAGCCATTCATTTGGTGGTAATTTATCACAATATGATAGGAAACTGACACAGTAGGTATCTGGTCATTACTATGATTTACTCCTCTTTGAAGGGTTTTATAGAAGTATCTTGGATTCTAGGAATAGAGACAGAGAGTCTAAGATCACTCTTTGCAGGAGAATGCTCTGGCTGAGCAAGGCTTGTCCCCAGCCCTTCTCCGGGGCATCTCCCTACTCTAACAGTGCCGTGGGGTTGGACAGCCAGCAGGCAGACAGAGCCATGGTCCAGTGTAGGACATACTCTATTAGAAGATGAAATCAAGAGCTCCCAACATCATAGGGGATTGAGAGTCAAATCCTGCCACCTGATAGAGATACAGCCACACTGGAAACTCTCCGCCAACCCACCGAGCCCTGGTCCCAACTACAGCCAGACACGCTGGCCAGATGGTAAACCTGAAGCTACGGTAAATGTGCACGGCCTGCCTCATGCTGCTCCAGCTCCGGGTACCACCACACTGCTGATACAGATGAGGAAAGACGTGTGTTTGTGCCCTCTGGCTTGGGATCCCTGGAATCTAGATAGAAAGACTGAATCACAGGCAGAAAGCATGTGCCTCAGTAGTTGCCTCCATGAGTGAGAGTCTTCACGCCGTAGGAATTTTTGGGGTCTGAGGACAAGACCAAGGGCTCTGCAGAAATGTAGTCTAAGTGTTGTCAGCCGTGCTGTGCAGTCACTGTTGACCTGTCTTCTGGAGTCCTGGGGTTTCTGGGGTTACCCTAAAGCCTGTACAGGAGGCACCCGCAGCACCTGTAACCACAACTATTCCACTTTTATGGGCCACGACTTTGGGTTCCACATAAGATTTTGTTTGGAGCAAAGGTTCATTTGGAGAGAAAATGAAAATGTGCAAACGCTGCTTTCTAGGAAAGAATTCGTGCAAGTGGGCTCCCAGAATCCAACCTGAATCTCAAGGAGAGTAACACATCCAATGTTAAAGGCTGTGGAGTGACTGAGAAGGTGTCTGAAAGGAGATTTTTTTTTTTAATGTAAATAGAGAGAACAGTATAATGAACCCTATGTATATTACCTACTTTCAATATTATCAAATCGTGGCCAGTTCTGTGTCATTCACATTGCTGGTTTCCCAGCAGTGTAGCTGGGAAATGTAGTTGGTAGCTACCTAGCTTATTCTGCTACCCAGATTATTCTGAAACAAATCCTAGATACCATCATTATATCAGTTAATAGTTCTGTTTGAATCTCCAAACAGATTGGGAAGAGAATCTGGGAAGAGAATCTTTGAAGGCGAACTATTTATTTGTTTATTTATTTATTTTGCTCTCTCATCCTCTCTGAAAAAGGACCGACTATAATCTGTAAATATTAATGAGAGACAACCACAAACACCAGACCTCTGGTCTGAAACTCAGTGCACATAAGACTCACTGGGTTATTGTTAAAATGCTCACAGAGATTCTGGTTCAGGAGATCTGGAAAGGGGGGGTCTCAAGAACATACATTTTGCTTTTTTTTTAAAGATTTATTTATTTATTTGACAGAGAGAGATCACAAATAGGCTGAGAAGCAGGCAGAGAGAGAGAGAGAGGGAAGCAGTCTTCCCACTGAGCAGAGAGCTCGACGCGGAGCTCGATCCCAGGACCCTGGGATCCCAGGACCCTGGGATCATGACCTGAGCCGAAGGCAGAGGCTTTAACCCACTTGAGCCCCCCAGGCGCCCCAAGAATGTACATTTTCACAAGCAGATTCTGGATGGAGATGCCTTCCAAACCTTTACACTTGGAGAAACTCTGAAACTAAGGTTTCGTGGCAGGAGTCATTGGTTGTCTCCAAAACTGCTCTTCCCTCTCCGTATTGACTTACTTGTTTATACTCAAACAATTCACGTAGGTGTGGTGACGTGACACACCCTTAGCCAGTAACACAGGAAGGCAAGTCAGCTGGGCTTATGGTGACATTTCCCTCACTCTTTAGAGAAAACACAAGATGGCCTATCTCCTGTCCAGATGTCCTCCTGCCTCCTGGCATTGTCTTGAGGGCACATCGCCTGGGGCTGCCACAGCCAGCTTGAAACAATGAAGGGGATGTCTGCCAACATGCTCCGTGTGGGTGTAAGGGAAGATGAAATGTGCTAATGAACCATTCACCCTTAAAAGTGCCCTGTCTCTGGACTCCCTGCCCAGTGAGATGATGGACCTAGTATTGCTGATGTTTCCGTGCATGGGGCTGTCTGTTACTTCCACCCAAAGTAGGAACTGTCCACTGTGATGTTGAGAAGGGCTCCTCTGGTAGAGACTAGACCTAAGGCTGCAGAAAGCGATGAAAAACCACAGAGCAGATAGGAGATCATTTGCCAAGGGAGTCTTCTGGAATCCCAAAGGGAAGTTGGTGCCTAGGAAATGCCCCCAGCCTTGTGCACTAAAGAAAGCATTGGTATATGTCTGCAGTTTAATATTCTGTTGTGGCAAAAATATTTTGCTTTGGTTAAGAAGTGACAAGCCAGATGAAAACGGGAAGCCGGGCTAGAAACCTGTGCCCAAATTTGCCTGACCATAAACACCTGCAAAGTAATAAAATATTCATGAGCATCGGCACTCATTGTTCCAGGTCCTCGTGGGGGTATCAAAATGTATAAGACAGGAAAGATGGAGACGCCTGGGTGGCTCAGTGGGTTAAGCCGCTGCCTTGGGCTCAGGTCATGATCCCAGGGTCCAGGGACCGAGTCCTGCTTCGGGCTCCTTGCTCGGCGGGGAGCCTGCTTCTCTCTCCTCCTCTGCCTGCCTCTCTGCCTCTTTGTGTGCATCGAAATGGAAGTTCATGTATCTGAATTGTTGATGGGCTCCTGAGGACAAACTCAGAAACACCGGGCGCCTGAATGATAGCGTGTTGTCCTCGCAGAATAACAGGGCACCACATGTAGCCAGGAAATGTACATTTTTGTAAACTCAAGGAGTTTCATTCAGTCGATCAAAATGGCTTATTGAGTAGCTGCTATGTGGGGGTCCTGTGCAAAGTCAGATGCCTCGTGGTCCCTGTGCTCACTCCCAGAGCCAGATGAGGGATCGGCTACTACATGACAGGGGCAGAAAGGGAATATTCAATCAGCCCTGCTAGAGGTACGGGGAGACTTTTCCAGAAGAGGGAATACTTGAGCAGAGTTTTTGAGGACAAGGAGATTTTACCATGTTCAGATTTCTCATATGAGGATATTTTAATAATTATGTATTTTTTATAAATATATATTTATATTTTATAAATATATTTTAATAAATATATTTTTATGAATATATATTTTTATAAATATATTGTTAAAATATTTTTATAAGTATATTTTTAAAAGATTTTTTAAATATATTTTTATAAATATTTTTTATAAATATACTTTTTAAAGATTTTATTCATTTTTTTGACAGAGAGAGATCACAAGTAGGCAGAGCTGGAGGCAGAGGGAAAGGGAGAGGCAGGCTCTCTGCTGAGCAGAGAGCCCAATGTGGGGCTCGATTCCAGGACCCCGAGATCATGACCTGAGTCAAAGCCACAGAATTAACTGACTGAGCCAACCAGGTGTCCCTAATAATCATGCATTTAAAGCATATTAGGAATGAAACATAATTAGCACCCCAAGCCCATAACGTCACAGACATTGCCTAGGACAAAGCAAAGTAATATAGTGAAATACAAATGAAGCACTATAAGGGAAAACGGTAAGTAGGTAATGATACAAGTGGTCCACGGATAAGGTTCAAAGTCTTCAGGGTGGTACATGCCCGAAGGACACTGCTGAAACACTGAGCTAAGAAAAAAAGGAAAGTGGACAGAAGAGAAATGGACTGTTCTGGATCGTGAGAATTAAATCCGTTCTTGACTATACCTAGGAACGTTTTGTGATAACAAAGTCTATGATCAACTCATTCAACAAATATTCCTCGAGCACCGGCAGTGTTAGGTCCTCCTCGGTCCCGGGAGAGAGAAAGGCGAGGACAGAAGTAACCAACTCCTTGCCTTCCAGGTAAGTGCTGGGGGCCACCTACAGCGATTAGCAGATGAAATACAAAGACGGTTAGGGCCCTGCACTCTTGTAATCTTCTAATGCCTGTGTGTTGTCTCTTGAACCAGAGTGTGGTCTGCTTGAGGGCAAAAAACTGAGTCTCCCCCACTCCCCACCCTGACAGTGGGCTTCGTCCTGTCCCACTGTGCTGACTCTCAGCCCAGGGCTCATCACTGCCACCTTGGCCCTGTCCTGGCAGAGGAGTCCCCTCCTCGGGGACCAGACTCCCTCAGCCTGTCTGCCCAGGACCTCACTGCACCTTCAGGCCCATCTTTCTGCAGCAAGGCAAACCTCAGGCCTTCACCCTGCCCCCAGAAACCCAAATCCCTAAAGCATGTTCACCTAGAGGGCTGTCCCTTCGACCGTCAGCTTGGAAGGGTGGCAACATACCATCCCCATGACGACTTCCTCTCTGCCTTCCCCACTTAACAGTCAGATAAAGGAAACCAAAAGGGTGATTGAAACACTTTTTAAAATGACTACCATAATATTCACTACCGTTTGTCAGCATCTGGCACCCAGCTGGCTCTCTGCTAAATGGCTTCTTCTCTTCTCTCGTTTCATCCTCCCATGGGACTTTGTGGCTATTGTCCTCAGCTGACAAAGGAGGAAACAGCCTTGGAGGTCTCTGGCCCCAGCTCACACCTGGCAGAACCACGTTGACATACAGGCTGCGCGTCTACGAACCCAAGCTCCTAACCAGCCCGCAGTGACGAAGAGCGAAGCTTCATGTTATGTTTACATACTCCGAGCCTGTGGGCAGAAAATACGCCACCAGGTAGCCAGGACTAGCGGCCGGCCTGTCATGTGAGTTCAGCCCTCATACTCATAAAGTAAGTTCTGCTTCACTAGTAAACTCTGAGAAAGTTTGTTGTTCTTCTTTGTTAGTTTTTTCTAGAAGGAATCACTGCTTTGGGCTTCTCAGAAAAGTCCTCACGTTCCATGAAGGGCTGTCCAAGCAGCGAGGTACATTCCTGGGCTGCAACGCATCAAAACTTAGTTGTATGGGCGGAGAGAAATATTTGTAGGCGGGATTCAGGCCTTCGAAAAATTCGGCCATTATCTCCACCCATGCTAAGATGAAATGTCAGCCGGAACCCAAAATACATGCAGGAAATGTCTGGGGGCAGCTCTCCACATGACTTCTTAGCCTCATCTAGAATTTCTAGATGGGGCCTTGGAATTTTCCTGGAGTGCACACAAAGCCTACTTCACACACAGGCCCACATTGCCTGAACGTGTGGTCAGCTCAGCCCGCATTTGAACTTGGCCTTGTCCTAACTGTATATGATTGATTAAATGGGAAGCAAAGCTCTGCCCACTGGACTGTCTTCTTGGGTAGAAAAATGATCTCCAGGAGTCAGAGTCCAATATCGGTGTGATATCAGGGTAAGAGTGAAAAAATAAAACATTTGAAGGTTAGCCACGATATATTTGGAGGGTCTGGAGGGCTGGGAGTGAGGGGTGGTCACAAGGCGTGGCTGAGTCTACGTGGCTTCATTCTATGATTAGAATGATGACGTAGACATCTCATCTCCCCACCAGACAAGCATCTGAAGCCCCAGTCTTTGACTTGCTTCTATGTCCTTTAGACCAGCAGTTCTCGAACTTTGTTGCCCAATAGAATCCCCCGGGGAGCTGTGACATTTCCCTGTGCCCGGGGCCCACCCCTCTATCAGCTAAATCAGAAACTCCGGCGGTGGCACCCAGGCATCAGTATTTTTTTTTTTTTAAATCTCGCTAGGAGATTTCTGCGTGCAGCCGAGGTTGGACACAGCACCCCAGATCCTTGTTACTCACAGGGTGGCGCAGGAACTCAGCAGCGTCTGCAGTCCGAGGTGTGAACGAGTCACTGAGCACCTTCTAGAGCACTGGTTCTGACTCAGCAGGTCTGGGGTAGGGCCTGAGGGTCTGCCTATCTGAAAAAGGCTCACAGGGGCTGTTAAGGCTGCTGGGATCAGTATCCACATCATGAGTGGCACAGCCCTAGAGCAGTGGCGTTCCAGGGACAGCTCGGCTCTCTAAGGGGCCTTTGGCAGAGTCGGGAGACATTTTTGATCATCCCAACTTGGAGTATGCCACAGTCATTTAGGACGACTGAACATCCTACCATGTACAGGACAGTCCTCCCCAGCGATGACCCAGGCCCCAGTGTCAATGGTGCTAAGCCTGAGAAACCCTGCCTCAAGCACCCAGCTGAAGATACGGCTTGAACAAATGAATAAATGGACGAGTGACTGGCTTATCACCACAGTGACTCTGTTGTGTTGTCAAACTAACCTGGCCCAAAGACAGCTTTGAGGGATGTGTCAAATACACGTGCCCTCTAACCGCCGGACACGATACAGTCACTCTACAAACATCAGTGGAGTCCCCACTGTGCGCAGCCCGTTGTGCTAAGGAACAGGACCAAGCCCACAACCAGTCCTCAGAGGCCTCACTCTCCAAAGGCGACGGACATCCATCGAGGACCCGCCTGTGCCAGCCCCGAGCTACACTACCACACTGAATCCCCCAGAGGTAGGTACTCATGCTATGCCCATTTTACAGATGAGGAAACTAAGGTCTGAAGTGACTAAGCAATCTGACTGAGGTCCTAGAATGAGTAAGTGACAGATCTGAACCTAGATCTGTCCAGCTCAAGAGCCCAAAGCTCTTCTGTAAGGGATGAAATCCTAGAAGATAAACTGTAGCACATTTGTCTGTGTCTCAAATCGTGGTCAGGTTACAGAAAAGACTCTTGCTACTGAGGTAGGGGAAGGGGAGAGGTGTCCTGCAAAGCTGGAGCAGGAAGAGGGTTTCACAGACACTCCATTTGCCTCTCTGGTCTCTTGAACAAGAAGGTGGTCCCTAGAGGGCTGACGCAGGGTGGGAGGTGCAGGGCAGGTGGAGGGTCCCCCTGAGACCAGAGCTGGTGCGTCTGCTCGGCACCTCCCAGCCATGTTGGAGCTCCCACCAGCAACGCCTGTGGAATCTGGGCCTGCCTCTGTGTTTACACGTTTCCCCACATTTTATGTCAAAGGAAAAGGGAAGAGAAGAGAAGGCACGAATGCCCTTCCTTGGATTTGTAGAGCTGATGGTTTTTCAGGACAGCGGGAAGGATCAGGAAGGTGTGACCACCTCCCACATCGCATCGGGTCAGAGTTCCCGAAAGCAGAATGCAAAGGAAGGTCCTGAAGAACCAAAACGGCCCCCACAGGGGACATTTCTGCAGAAGAATCACCCTCCACTGAAGATAAAACAGGAACCAGATAGGAGGTATAAACCTCAATTCAACACAAAGCCTGGTGGTTTCTAGTGGATAAACTTCCTATGCTTGTGCAAAAGCAAAGCTAAACCCTGCCATGTTGGGAAAGAGGGTTTTCTCTCCAGGCGCCTGGCTGGCTCAGTCAGAGGAACATGGGACTCTTGATTTCTGGGTTATGAGTTTGGGCACCACGTTGGGTGAGGCGATCACTTACAAATAAAATCTTTAAAGGGGCACTTGGATGGCTCAGTTGGTTGAGCGTCTGCATTCGGCTCAGGTCATGATCCTGAGGTCTTGGGATCAAGCCCCACATTGGGCTCCCTGCCCAGCAGGCAGTCTGCTTCCCCCTCTCCCTCTGCCCCTCCCCACCAACTTGAGTGCGCTCTCTCTCTCTCACTCTCTTACAAATAAATAAATAAAATCTTTTAAAATTCCAAAAAAATGAAATCTTTACAGAAACAGTATTTTACCTCCCAAGCCCTCATGACTCAACTGTTTGAAAGAAATTTAGAGAGAAACCACCCTGAGCGTTTCCTAGAAAACCGCTCACACAGACACACTCAGCTAGGAGACCATGCTCACGTTTTCACAGAACTTTCTCTTGAACTCTCGTCCGAGACTGCCCTCCCCACCCACATCTGCACCCTCCCCAGATCGTGGCAAATTAGAGAATCCGTGAGCTCTTGTCCAACTCACGTTTCACAGCAGGTTGGCTGCACTCATCCTGCAAATGCCACCAGCCACAAGCGAAGGGAAAGCCAGCGCCAGGCGGCAGCTTACTTTGCAAAAAAGCCGGAGCGAGCCTGCCTGTGTTGCTTTCTCAGAGCCGACCCGAGCACAGGATTCCTTTCAGCCATGACCAGCCCCTGAAGGAAACAGTCTGTGACATCAGTGCAAACCTGGCTCACCTGGGCAGCTTTCCGGGCTTGGCAAGGGTGATGCTTACTCACAACCATCCAGTGGGTTTGTGGAAAAGAACCATGGTCTTGAGGCCAGAAGAACTGCACTCAAGAGGAGTTGGACTAGTGATCTGGGGATATGCTGTGTGTCCTTAAGGAAGTCACACACCTTCTCTGGGTATCGGGTTTCTCATCTGTAAAATGAGGAGGCTGAATGTACCAGGTTCATGACTGCGAATCCCTGAAGCCAGGCATGAGGTCATACCCGTCTCCAAGGGTGAGCACCCCTGCTCTCATGACTCGGGAGGCAGAGTCAGACATCCTTCCTAGGTGGCCCGGAAAGGCATTCTGGCCTGGAGCTGAGACCTCACGCCGTGCCTTGTACTCCCTGCTCCCCCAGAATCTCACTTTCTGCCAACGCCGGCCATGCATGTTTGAATTCCAGAGGTTTGGTCACCTGCCAGGAAGGGTCTCCTCCTGTAGCCATCATGCTATGCTATGCTGTCTGGCTGTTAGGCAAGGACAGACAGTTTGCAGCCCTGCCCCTTCCTCTAGGAGGTTTGGGATGGGCCAGCAGCTCAAAACGTTGGGCCAAAAGTCAGGGCAATCTGTCCCATAAGATGCATTCGGGGCTTGCGTCCCGGTGGTGTAGCCCCAGCTGGGCTCACCCACACAGACGCTCCCTCCCTCCCACAAATGTTAGGTTTCAGCTTCTTTGCAGCCACTCTTGGCAAGAGGTTAACCCCAAAGCCCGAGTTCCCCAAGGGGAAGAATGCATTCCCCGCTTTTGCTGGATGGCTTGACCTTGCATCAGATATAATGTTGCAACATAGAAGCCACCCGGGTAGGGAGGCTGGTGGCTCCGGGATGGGAGGTATCTTTAGATGGTAGTGACCCATTCCCAAGAATCCAAAGCAGATGCAAATGAACTTCAGCAAATTTCAGCTAGCCCATGTGTCAAAACACAAGTTTACCAGTAACCTGCCTTGATGATAGTATTAGCTTCATTCAAATTATGATGGTAACAATGAGACTAACAATAGAAACAATTATCCCTGATCTTTAAGTACTTATTGCATACCGGGCAGGCACTCTGCTAAGCTCTTTACACACTTTAGTTTCGTGCAATCTCCATAATATGTCCATGTGGTAGACCCTCGTGTTATACACATTTTATAGGCAAGGACACTGAGGCTCAGGGTGGCTAAGGAACTGGCTTAGCGGCTAATGGCAGAGCTGGAAGTGAGACCCAGCGTCCGCCTCTCAGTCCCGTCTGACCCGATTTTCCAGGACAGGAAGCCACCAACTCACCAGATAGTCACTCGGGTTGAATTATTCAGCAAGTGCTTATGGAGTGCCCACTGCCCGCCACGCAGAGTAACAGATCCTGGGGAACCGAAAGCCTTGTCTGCAAGTCTAACATTCCCAAAGAAACAAGATCGTGGCTTTTTCTCTTGGCCACCAGCCAGGACCCCACCCTCCTCTGGAGATGATCAAGCTTGTATCCAAGGAAGCACCCCTAAACAGAAGATTCAGAATCGTGACCCCCAACTCCTCATCCATGTGGGAGAATACAGAGTCCCAGGGAGAGGAAGGAAGTACAGTCCCCTGGAGAAGGCACAGTGAGTAGACCGGACCTAGTGAACAACCTGATCCCTTCAGAGCATGTGAGCACTGAGCTAGGAGTCACCAACTTGCATGCTGGTATTACCAGCAGCCGGTCAACCCACCCATCCGTTTACCCCAACCATCTTCCCAGCAGAGAAGCCTGCATGCAGGTTCAGCTCTCCTCTAAGGAAAGAGACCTTGACTTCCCTTCTAAGCACCCAGGCTGGGTGTATTTGCTGGGTAAGTGCTGAGCCAGTGGTGGGGATGGAGCTGCCTGCTGGCTTCCGTGCCTCTCAGGGACCTTGTTCCTGGGCTCTCTGAGAGCTGAAAGGCGCCCAGCTCTGTAACAGTCACAGCTACTGGCTACTAAAAGCTGGCTTGGGGTTCCTGGGGGGCTCGGTGGGCTAAGCCATGGACTCTTGGTGTCAGCTCAGGTCATGATCTCGGGGTCAGGAGATCGAGCCCCGCGTCAGGTTCCACACTCAGCGTGGAGTCTGTTTGGGACTCTCTCTCCCTCCCTTTCTGCCCCTCCCTTCTGCATGTTCTCACTTGCTCTCTCTCTCTCTCAAAATAAATAAATCTTAAAAAAAAAAAAGAAAGAAAGCTGGCTCTGTGCAGAGTATTCTGTGTCTTGCCTCCTTTAACCTCCATTCAGGGTGCTGGGTGGCTCAGTTGGTTGGGTGTCTGCCTCCGGCTCAGGTCATGATCCTGGGATCCTGAGATCAACTCCCGCATTGGGCTCCCTGCTCAGGGTGGAGTCTGCTTCTCCCTCTACCCCTGCCCTGCTCGTGCTCTCTCGTTCTCTCTCTCAAATAAATAAATTTTTAAAAAATAATAAAAAACAAACACCTCTTTAACTCCCCAGAGACATCAGCGGCTCCCATGTACCTATGAGGAAGCAGAGGCTTAGAGTAGTCACTTGACCAACCAACAGGGCCTTGAGAGTGAAGATGTGTATTTGAACTCAGGTGGCCTAACATGCCCCATCCCCCTCCAGTCTGCTTTCCTCCTCCGCCTCACTCTGGTCCCTCCCCGTCTGGCCCTCCTGGTTGACGTGGGGCAGCATCGGGGGCCCAGTCTCCCTGCTTCCCCGGGATGGGGGTTCCTGGGCTGAGACACAAGTCCACCACGCACTGTGGTCCTCTCATGGCTTACCCTCCCCTCTCCCAGGGAATAGATGCACCCCTCCCCTGAGGTTTCTGTTCCCAAACAAACACTGCCCATTTTGCAAAAGGAAAGGGCATTAAGAGTATCAGTACTCAGACCTGTGCCAGGGCCTTCCCTGGAAACAGAAACATTTTCACAGTCAGGGTCTGAATCATCAGGCTGCTAAAATATTTAACGCTGAACAACTTAACAAGCCCTGAGAAGAAAGGGGAGGGAGGCTGCGTGGCAGTTAGCTGGGGCCTTCCGACCCCCCATGCTTCTAGGCAGCCTCTCTGGCCCTGCCAGCTTCTCAGCACAAGAACGGTGCAGACAGGGCAAGTGGAAGGCCAGTATCTGTCCTGAACCCATTTCTGCTCCACGCAGGTGGGGCCGGCGGGGAGGCGTGGGCGGGGAGGTTAAGTGCCACTGTTTAGAGCTAGTTGACTGGATTCCCTGAGGCCTCCACACCAGGCCTGGGCATGAGGTTATGCTGGCTAAGCCAGGACCTCTGGCTGGCCCGGGGTTAACCGGCTTGGCTCAGGGGCTCGAGACGCCTCTTGCTGATCTGTGCTGCTGTGACTGTACGCCAGGCTCTACTCCGGACACAGAGCTCCCTGGCTTTGCCACTTGCAGAGCCAAGGGGGGAAACGAGTGCTCACTCACCGCCCACAGGCGCCCTAGCCCCGGCCGGGCTGCACATGTAGAACCTTCTGGAATCCACACCAGCTCTGATGGTGATGATTCATCTCGCTTGGATACGTGAAGAAACAACGTCTCCGAGTTGGGCTCTCCCCTGCAGAAGCCATTAGCCCCGAGTGGCTTGTCCAACTTCAATTTTAAATAATCAAAGTTCAGTACAATTCACAGTTCATTTCCTCCGTGGCCCTGAATCCACCTCGCCCAGAAACTGACGCTTGATTTTCAAGGGTCCCCATTTTAGGGGCTCAGGAGCCCCATGTAGTGAGGGTCAGCCATACTGGAGAGAAGAGTTAGAGAATATTTCTATCACCGTAGAAAGTTCTAGTGGACGGCACTGTCGCAGAGAGTAACCTCGCCAAGATTCCACCTGGCTGATAAGTTAATGTCAGGGGTCTAAGCTGAGCTGTGAAACACCTTCCAGAAGAGAGGTTCTAGCCCCCCGGCTCCAGCTCTTATGAGCTCTCTGCCCTTGAGGAAGCCATACCGCATGCCCGAGCCTCCCCTTCCTCCTCTGCTATCGGGTCCATGAACAGCCCCTACTGAGGGGCTGGATTTCTCTGACAGAGAAGGAAGGTGCTGGGTGTGGAGGTACTTTGGGCCAGAAGGAGGCCTGAGTGGAAGGAGACTCACATCGAGCCCTCGTTTTGTGTCAGGCATTCCGAACAGAGTGGCTCATGGAATCCTTACGATGCTGGGAGAGTGACGAGCCCCTGTTCTGCCGGTGAGCAAACAGGTGCAGAGGGTGACGCCCCCAGTCGCAGAGCTAGAACTCGAGCTGGAGCTTGAGGTCTGTCAAATTCGAGGGCTGTGCTTACTCCACCCTAGAACTAAGAATTCTTCTCTCAAAGCCTAGAAGCAGGTGCGGGGCGGCTGGCCTGGCTAGAAAGAGCAGCCCCTCCCTGTGGGAGAGCCCTTGGCTCAGTTCAGGCATCAAGGGGGAAATCTGCCATCAGAGGCCATCGGGGCCCAGAATCTGGTCCTAGCTCCCTGCCAGTTGGCTTCCTGTCCCTTCCCTATTCTGAGCCTCAGGGAGAATCCCCCCGAGCTTCCTTCCTGCAATCAACAGCCAGAGTCCAAAATACCCATTTCTCAAACCCTGCTGCACCCAGGGCCGCGCCGTAGGGCTTCCGCCAGTGGCCGTAATGAGAGGTTCCAGAAGAGCAGCCTGCTCAGTGCGGACACATTCATTTGGAAAATCACCACCCAGCTCGGAAACAAGTTTCTCAAGTGGCGGCGAGCGGCTCCTCCCCACCTTGGTCCAGGTGCCACAGGGCAGAGCAGCTCAAAAACCCAGAAGAGCCTGAAGCCACGGCAGGAAATCCAGCCCCCGCCACGCTTTGTGCGGTGCCCTGTACGCACGGTTTCTGGCTTTCCAAAGTGACCTGTTGAGCTTGCAAAGGACAGCTTCACCTCCAGGAAAATGCATTTCAATTATGGAACACAAAAGCTTCTGAACATCAAGGCTACAATTTAAAAGGCCCTTTGACTTTTATATGTGACGGCTCATAGTGACTAGAGCTGTCGATAACACTATAAATCCACGTCATTGGAAGAGCCTTTAGCTCCTATGGACCTCTGAATCCTGTAACAAGCTCCTTTTGAGCCCAGCAAGGTTACACAAGACAGACGTGTAGCTGCAGACAGGCTGAACCGCCAGAAACGACCCTTCCCCGGTGGCAGCCCCCCTCTTCCCGCGGGGGCTCGCACTATTTCATTTAGGGACCGTGGCCGTGTCTTCCCTTTGTGTAAGTGCCAGAATGCTTATAAACACATACATTTGGAATTAGAAAGGTTCCATTTTTATTATACACCGACCGCATGCCAGGCACGATAGCAGGTGCTTTGGAAACATTCCAAGCCTACCCGAATTCCAACCCTAATACAGAAGTGTTTTTTGTTTTTTTGGGGGGGGTTCCCATTTTACAGGTACGAGAGGACTGAAGAGTGAAGCCATTCATCCAAGGTTGCTGAGCCAGTAAGATACTGGTGGGATACGAATGGGTCTGTCTTACTCTACTGTCTCCCGTTTGGAGAGAACTTTGCTCCAAGTCATGGGGGTGCCTGAGCTCTGCTGGGCTCTGCCACAACCCAACACTTCTCAAAAAAAAGTTTAAAATAATCTAAACAAAGTAATACAAATGCCAACCCAGAAGGATCTCGGTGGAGAGGGGGATCCGTTGTCCTGGTTTTATCTACTAAGAGACCTATGCTTGAATCCTTCCCCCCACCCTCTTTTCCTTAATTTACACAGCTGTGGCCATCCTCGAAACCTTATTCTTAAACTTGAAACACGGTGTCACAGCTGGTAATTTTAGAAGGAGGGGAGAGAAGGAAGAAGTGGAGAGCGAGTGGGGAGCGAGTGTGGGAGGAAGGTTAAGGATGACTCTAGCAAGGCTCTCAGGCCCGGCGGGGACTTCTTCGGCACAACACCCATCATCTCCCTCTGTTCTCTCCCTCTCCTGACCTCCTTCAACTTTTCAACCCAACTGTCCTTCATGGTTTAGCCTAGGTCTGCACTAGGACCCCGAGTATCTGGAAATAATTTAATCCTCTCAAAATGCACTACTCATTGGAAAGGATAGCTTTCCAACCATTTCCCCAAATGGAAAAGAAAAAGACCACTGTAAATAAATATTCAGCAAAGCAAGCTTGCGGATATCCAAGACAGGTCCGGCACTACAGCCCTCACCATTCATGGTACGTCATCAGAATACCCAAGTCTAGATTTTCCATCCACAAGGAAGAGAGTCATATATGTACAAAGTTGAAATCTATTCAAGTACTTTCTGTAGAACAATCTAAAAATAAATTAAGGCTGCCTGAAGGCCCCCGGCTCTTCCAGAGGCAGAGACCACACAGTGGTAGAAATCAACACCTGCTTCCCAGAACGGGGCGCACATGTACCCGTCCGGTGTGGGGGACGACAAAGCCACAGGATACCCAGAGCGTATCCACCAGAAGTGCCAAGTGGGCTTCAAAATCAGGGAAATAAAGCAGTAAACATACTTGTGCTCCTAACATCTTACAGGTATATGAGATTGGGTTCCCATACTATCCTGTCACCGAGGTAGAAAAGAGACATTTCCAAGACACTGAACCTGATCCATGGTATCAGCTCTTTTCAAGTCAACAGAATCTTCAAAATTCAGTAAATTCAACAGATGCACATCACCTGATAACCAAGAAGAGACTAGAAACATTGGTTTCGGTTTGCTTTGCTCTTCCCGGGGCAACTCCATACAATATAGTATGGTACGCAACGAAAGATATTCATAAGGTTTTATAATAAAACACCATCTCACAAACTTCCAAGTTGAAGCAAATCACTGTGGGCTACCCTGGAGGGGGTAAGAAAGAATTTACTCTCCTGAGTCATTAAGATATTTTCCCAGACGAAGAATTCAGCACGAGGAAAGGAAGCAGCCAGGTTGGAACCTCACCCTGAGGAGAACAGTCTCCACAGGAGGAGACATGGCCATTCAGGTCACAGCACAAGAACAGGCCACACCACAGAAAGGCACTCAGGAACAGCCAGCAAGCACTAGAACGTGCCAGAATTGTGCTGGAAACGATGATCTCAGCCCTCACAGCAACTCCATGAAGCAGGGACAGATGTCCTCCCCATTCTACAGATGGGAAAACTGAGGTTACAGATGTAACTAATGGGCAGAGCTGTGGTGTGAATCTGGGGCCCCTGCTTTGAAATCTATCCCCACCCAGATCTTGGCAGCGTCTACCTGTTGTGTGGCCTCCTAACCGACCCCAGGCCACTGCTGAATTTCACCTTCACAACACCTGCTCTTCCCCAGGATGTGTGCCCCCTGGCCTGGGCTGAACTCTCTCTGAGGCCCGCCCAGGTCCACTGCACAGCTCCCTTGTGGCCAAAGGATTCACCAGAGGTCCTAAGCCTCTTCCCCCCAAGGCCAGAAGTGTTTCCAACGTTTGTTTAACCTGTAGGAACAAGGGTGCTAGGCAGAGAGATGTGGGCATTTGGGCTCCCTATGGGAAGGCTTGGAACTCATTGTTGACAGGTGTCAGAGCTCTGGGAGAGGCTGTGGTGTCAAGTAGAACAGCCCCTCACCACTTGTGGCTGTTGACTACTTGGAATGTGACTGGTCCAAATCATGCACCACGGCATAAAATACACACCAGCTTTCAAAGACTTCGTATGAAAACAAGAAGGTAGAATTTCAAATTAATCATCTTTATATCAATTACTTGTTAAAATTTTAATATTTGTGATATACTGGGTGGAATAAAATATGTTATTGAAATTAATATTACCTGTTTCTGTTTAGTTTTGAATGTGGCTTTTAGAAAACTTCAGATCACATACATGGCTCGCATCCTGTTTCTGTTGGACGGAGCTCTATTGTCCGGGAGACCTCTGATGGTCTACCGAGCCTAAGTTGGAATCTGTGGCCGCTTATTTGCCCGGATGTCGCTGCCCCCGTAATTCCCCTAGAGGGAGGGGAGTTGAAGGTCACCCCACTTGGCAGGCTGGGGCGGAGGGTCCATTCGGAATTCTTTCTGGAAATCCTCAGCCAGTGAGACAGGGGCAGGCATTTTTCCCAAGAACCCAAAGGACAGGAAAGGCCAGCCCTCCTCCGTCAAGGACCAGGGCAGTGCGTGTTCTGGAGCCAAATGATCTAACCAGAAGTCGACTGTGAGTCACACATGCAAACCACAAATGCCAAAGTCACATATGTAATTTTAAAAGTTTTGGTAGCCACATTAGAATATAGGGGAAAGAAACACGTGAAATGGAATTTAATAATATATTCTCACCCAATACACCCGAAATATTATTTTAACATATACCAGCATAGAAACTATGAATGATTTGTTTTATGTTCTTTTTTTTTTTTTTTCCCATACGAAGTCTTCACTGCCCTGGGATGTATTTTGCACTCACAGCACACCTCTGCTCGCAGGGGACGAGCAGCTGCCAAATCGAGAGAGTCTGAGAGTCTACCCCTTAGCAGACCCTCCATCAGGGCGAAGGGAACCCACCAAAATGTCCGCTGCTCAGTGAAGTGCTAAGTCAGACGCCTTCAGCCACGAAGAGAGGCTTGCAGAGTTCTGACGGCAAAGGGAGAGAGCACTGTGCAGATGTTCAGATAGAGAAAACAGTGGCTGAAAATACACATCATAAACACCAGCAATCATTAGGTGGTGAGGTTGTGGCCTTTTCTCTCGTTCCTTATACTTTTCTATTTTTTTTTTTTTTGTTTTTTTTTTGTTGTTTATTTGACAGAGAGCTAGAGAGAGAGCACAAGTAAGCAGAGCAGCAGGGAGAGGGGGAAAGAGAGAAGCAGGCTCTCCGCTGAGCAGGGAGCCCAATGCGGGGCCCGATCCCAGGACCCTGGAATCATGACCCAAGCCAAAGGCAGCCGCTCAACCAACCGAGCCACCCGGGCGCCCCTCGTTCCTTATACTTTTCTATTCCTTACAGAGTTCTAATACTAATTTAGAAATTATGATTTAAAATGTTTAAGCAGGGGCGCCTGGGTGGTTCAGTGGGTTAAGCCTCTGCCTTCGGCTCAGGTCATGATCTCAGGGTCCTGGGATCGAGTCTCGCACCCGGCTCTCTGCTCAGCGGGGAGCCTGCTTCCCCCTCTCTCTCTCTGCCTGCCTCTCTGCCTACTTGTGATCTCTCTCTCTGTCAAATAAATAAATAAAATCTTAAAAAAAAGATTTCATAAAAAAACAAACAAACAAATAAATAAATAAAACGT
This sequence comes from Enhydra lutris kenyoni, assembly GCF_002288905.1. Taxonomy (NCBI): domain Eukaryota; kingdom Metazoa; phylum Chordata; class Mammalia; order Carnivora; family Mustelidae; genus Enhydra; species Enhydra lutris. Next base: position 71,643,100 of record NW_019154096.1, on the reverse strand, counting down.
TTAAGCAATTAGAACGATCAGCCCTGAACCGTTTCTTGAACGACTGTACATACGTCTGGCCCCAAGTTCTCCAAGAAGGGGTAACACCTCCAGGGACGTTGGGAGGGGTGTTAATATCTTATCCGGGGGGAGGGAGAGGATTTTCCTATGAGATATTTGTCCTGGGTGAACTGGGAGCTTCACACAGACGGACCAGCAAGGGCCATGGGAGGATTCTGGTGCTACATCAGCAACAGAGACAAGTGTCCCTGTCCCTTACTCCTGCCCCTGCCTGGCCAGCACGCGCCTGCATCTCGCCGGCCCAGAGTTACAGGAGGTGCCCTGGTCAGGGCAGAGAGGCAGCCGGGGGTGGGGGGAAGCGCTCAGACTCGAAAAACAGGTGATCACACATTCTTTCCACGTGCGCACACTGTGAATCAAATCGTTTCTAACGTGCCTGCAGCTGTTCGGTAGGATACACTGGGCTGCCCCAGGTACTAATTTAAAGTCCAACCCTGCTCTACTCACACACACACACACACACACACACACACACGCACATGCACACACACACTCACTCACACAAGCACACACACAGAGCACCAGAACAGCCAGAGGTCTAACTAAGGATGTTCACAATATCTCCCTTTCCCGTCTCAGCAGCTGCTTTTCTACAGTCCTCGGTGGCATTTCACTTAGGAGAGGCGCAGGAGGCACACTTCACACACGCGTGAGGGTCCGGCATTCATGGTTACGTCCGTCGTTTGTCCCCTACTCTCGAGATCTCTCTGGAGTGTGACTGGGGTTGGTGAGACGACGTTCCTGCTCCGGAGACTCAATCAGGGTTGAACCCATTGGCCTCAAATTAGTGCTTATCTAGCGCTGGGGGTTGGCATGTGATGTCCAAGGGGTACAGGGTTTCTTTGGAGGGAGGGGAATGACAAGGTTCTAAAGTTGATTGTAGGGATGTTTGCACAACTCTGAGAAGCCACTGAATTGTACAGTTTAAATGAATGAACTATATGGTATGTGAATTACATCTCAGTAAGGCTGTTTGGTTTTTTTTTAAGGTAATAAGCTCAGATGTGAAATTCACTCCATCCCGAGGATAACAGTGGAGCTTTCCATCACCTTGGGCACTGCTTTCCCTGTATAAAGAATGGGGAAGGCTCTTTGCTCCTTGCTTATGTAAAGACTCGTGTGTAAACAGAACTCTCCTCTGCCTCTCCTCGTGTCTTCCGATGAAGGCCTCATGGTTCTGCAAAGACTGACCCCTTTTCACTGACCTTTCTGCTCCTCCCATGCTTCTGGCTGCATCCGAGATGACCTCGTCTGGGGCATCTGGAGCTTCCTTCTTGGGAATGGAAGGTAAGGTGGATAGGCCAGGCCCGGGGCTGCTTCTGGGACGATACATAGAAATAGATGGTAAGAAGGGGATTTCTCTCCACACGTGACTAAAAAAGTCCATCTCCCAATTCAAGCTTTAAGGCACCACTACCCCAAAATGCAGAGAAAAAAAAAATCACCTTCCAGCAATCAATGGCTTTGGGATGCTCTTGGATCATTGGGGCCTCTCCGTGTAAATAAATCCAGATTCAAAAGCAAAGGTATTTGGGGTCCAGAAAAACCTATGATTGACTCTGACCTACACCCCTAGAGCGTGGCCAGCTAGTACACATTTCACTCTTTTCAGACAGTTTGAGTGAGATGAACTCAAGAACGCAGAGCGAACAGGGCTCTGTTTGGGACCAACACGCAGCTTCCCACTTTCGCCCATTTCTCTCACCTTTTTCGGAATCTTAGCACATCCAGAAGTTGTAAGCAGGTAAATTTAAACCGTTAAGCATAGAAAACCTATCTTTTTAAAACATCACCCATCTATTTGATTGACTCGTAAAAACTGGGGTGGGATTCACTTTTGACACTGGCCCCACGTCCCCCTGGGAGTTTGTTATTTTCTGTACCTTTCGGCCTGGAGCACTCCCGGAGCCAGGGTTTGGGGTCTTGGGTCCCGAGCCTTGTCAGGTTCCGGCGGTGAAGAGACGTGCACCTTCCCGCCCCCAACAGGAGTGGGGGGCTGGGGCCCGGGCTGCTCCTTAGCCAGCAGGTGCCCAGCCGGGCTGGCCCCCGGCAGAGTGGCGGCATCCTCCGAGCCTGGGGCCCCAGCAGAGCAGCCTGCGTCCCCGTGAGCAGCACCAGAGAACATCCTTGTTGTACCTGTCTCGGGCGGGTCCCCAGCCACACGTGCCCCAGTCTCAGCTGTGCTTGAAGTGACGTCACCCTCTGCTTCCCCAGCAGCTCCTGCCCCCAAGCCGGGCTCCGGGGGCATGGCTGCTACTTCCACAGCCTCTGGCTCGGGAGCACCCGGCTCACCCAGGGCACCACCTCCACGCCTCTGCTCGCCCCCAGGGGTGGCGGGAGTCCCGGGTGCACAGACGGCCTCGGCCACAGTTGAAACCCCCCTGTGGGGAGAAGATGCTCCCAGGACAGAGGTGGACATGTCACTCGGACCCCCTGTGTGAGCAAAGCCCCAGGCACCATCCTCCCTGGGTTGACGGTCCTGGGGGTATATTCCAGGAGGAATTCTGTCTTCTGGAACTGAGGCCCCGTCTCGGTGGCTCGGGGGCTCCCCCTGGAAGTCCGCAGCTTTTCCCACGGGAGTCTCCAGAACGGTGGTGGGCAGGGAAGGACCTGAGGCTCGTTCTCGCTGGCCCCCAGCCTGCTGGGAGGGGTCCTGGCCTACACGCCCCGACCCGGCCTCCCCAGCCCCATCTGGCTTCTCACCATCCTGCACCATCGGTGGGACACTGGTCATTTCCTTTCCCACACCGGCACCTGGCAGGCTCGGCTCCGAGGCTGACACTGCCGAGCCCAGCGGCCTTTCCGGAGCAGGATCCTGGGGAACCAGACAGGGGAGCTTAGCCTCTGTAGGCAACTCTTGCTTCTTTTCCTTTGCGTCCACCCCGAGTCCAGAAGGAACGGCGAGGAGAGGGGCAATGGCCACTCCTTGAGCCCCATCTGGAGTCTTCTCTGGGCGTGGCCCGGTGAGGTCCTCACCCTTCAGGCTCCCCTCGGCTCCTGCCTTTTCTCCCGCTGCGCTCTGGGGCCGATCGGTGGTCAGCGCTCTGAGCACAGACTTCTCAAAGATCTTCGTGATGTGCTCCCTGAAGTCAGGGAGCCCCGTGATCTTGCCGATCTGCTTGGAGCCTGCGTCCACACCGCCTGACGCACCTCTCCGCGGGTCCTCGGGAGGGTCTACCATCCGCTCCCCACTGCCCTCTGGCTCCCTTGCTGCCTCACCGGCCAAGCTCTCCTTGCTGGTGGGGTGTGCTGGCATCCCGCCAGGCTGGGTGACTGCCCCTGGGGCTCTTGCCTCCTCCTCCTCCCCTGTCATCTGCTTACTCTCCGTCGGAAGGGGCGCCCTGTCCAGGTAGCGGATGGAGCCCGTGGGTCCCTCAGCGTTTCCAGCTTTGGGGCTTCCACTGCTCACTTGCACCACAGAAACCTCCGCACTGGCCGCTCCTGGTCGTGAGGGAGGGGCAAGCATGTCGGCAGAAAGCTCCATGGAGGTGACCTGTCCCAAGGTCGGCAGGGGCTCTTCTGCGGGACGGGGGCCTGCCCCTTTCCCGGCAGCACCATCGATGTGCAGGTAAGGAGTGTCTGGAGCAGCCTCTTCTGGTGGCCCAGGGGGCAGGGGTCTCTTTGGGTTGGGGACAGAAATATCCACCTCGCTCCCGGGAATCCCCCCCCGTTCTCCGGCTGGCAGCGAGGCATCCTGGCAGCTGGCCGAGAGCTGCTCTGCTCGGCTTGGCTCACACAGGGCAAAGGTAGAATCTTCCTTCCCAGGGGAGGCGCGCTGCTCAGTGTGAAGGGAGCCGCCACTCAGAGCAGCTTCCGTGGGCCCCTCCAGAGCCCGCCGCACCCCCAGGTCCCCTCCCTCAGCATTCCCACCAGTCTCGGCAGCCCCACGGTCCGCACCTTGATCCTTGGCCGCTGGGAAACTTCCAAGGAGCATTGGGGCCTCCGCATCGGAGGCGGTGGGGAGCTCCATTTCCTTCTGCAGGGCCGGCACGGGTTGCTGCCCGCCTCCCTGCGTTTCCCCACACGCCTCTGTGTCTGGGGCATCCTGGCTGGGTGTGACTCTAAGGCTGGCGGGCACCGGGGCTGGCGGGCCCTGAGCTGCATCTAGGAGGGCGACTGAGTCAGGCTCACAAGGTGGGGTCACCTCTGTGTTCCCACTTGCCTTCTCTGTCTTACCCAACCCCTGGAGCGGGGGCTGAGCGTCAGCGGCTTGAGAAAGTTCTGCATCCCTGAGACATGCTTCTTCATGCCGGCCGTCGGCTTGCAACACACCTGCCTGTTCCTGCTGGGGCTTGCTGGGCCCCTGCTGCGCACAGCGACTCTCCTCTCTGCTCAGGTGACCTGCGAGAGGAGAGTCCTTGGAGGCATCTGCTGCAGGTGGTGAGACTCCGGAAGGCAGGCCGCCACGGCACGCTCCCTCCCGCTCAGCCTGCCCTGGCTCCGATGACGCCGGTCCTACTGTTGCTGACAGCTCTGGTGCTTCTGTCGCCGGACTCCCCGGAACCACGCCCCCGGGAGCCAAACCGGGAGCAGTAGCCAGACCGCCTTTGGGGAGCTCCCCTTGAAGTTCCAATCTGGAAACTTGTTCCTCTCTGCCATGGGTGGGCAAGCACACGTCCTCCAGAGGTCCCATAGGGAGGAGGGTTGGAGAAGCATCTGTGTCCAGGTTCTTAAAGCCTCGACTGCCTGCACAAGTCTCTTTCTCAGTTTCACACTGCTGGGGCTTCTCCCTGAGCATGTCAGACACGGATGCTTCTGGTTCTGATTGCAATGGCTGGAGACGGTTCTCAGAAGATACTGGGGGCCCCTCAGAAGCAGCTACTCGTGGCCAGCTGTCGCAGGACAGGTTTCCCTGCTGATCTCGTTCCTGGCTGAGCATTGTAAGCCCACCATCCACTGCCAAATTCTCCCCCTCGAGGGGATGTGGCCCATCAGCATGGACTTCCTGACCAGCTGCCTCATGCCCCAGCCCACAAGGTTGGCCCGAGGGTGTCAGCAAACACTCCCCGGCACAGCTGCTGGGCCTCCGCGCCGACGGGCAGCTCCTCATCATCTTTGTGTCAGATGGGCTCTCCGCCTCCTGGGCTTTGGGGATGACTTCTGCCGCAGAAGTTGACAGGAAGTCTGATTTCTCCGATTCTAAAGCAGGAAGAGCGTCCATTCTTTCCAATCCCCCCACATCCCGAAGGGGGTCGGGACACTGGGTCTGCAATCCCAGCACCTCCCAGAGAGCTTCTTTGGGAAGAATGTGTTCACCAGTTCCATCCGGCCCGGGGGCCAGGGCGAGCTCCTTCTCCGGGCGCTTGGGCAGTGAGCCAGAGGCCTGGACAACATGGGCTTCTCCCACCATCCCACAGGTCACTGAGCTCCACACTGCATCTTCGGGTGGAGAGCCAGGCCTGTTGGCGTGCCTGGGACCCTCCCTCCTGGGTGGCTGTGCTGAATCTGTGCTGGGATGCACGCTGCTGTCCACATCAGGGTTTAGCTTTGAAACCTCGTCTTTTTCCACCTCTGCGCTGGGCTTGCAGCCCAAGGCCCCGGGTTGCTCCTCCCACGGCTTCTCAGGATCTCTACCATCAAGTGGCTCTGGGACTTCTTCCTGTCCCCTAGAGTTGGCCCCGGGTAGTCTGCTCTCCTCCTCAGCCACAGCTGGGCTTTCAGGGGCCATGGCTTCATGCTTTGACCCTAGTGTGCTTCTGGCCTTTTCATCTGATACACTGGTTGGGCCAGGGGGCAGTACCCCTTGTTGGACCTCCTGGTCCCTCACTGAGACCTCTCCACTGTCCTCCTGGAGCAAAGGGGCAGCGCCCTCTCCACAGTTCCCTCCTAGACCCTCTCCCTCACTTCCGAGATCAGATTCGAGCTTTTCCCGTCCTGCCAACCCTGCATCTGCTAACTCTTTGGCCAGATCTGTAAGAACTGGCATCTCTGCCCCGGAAACCATCTCCCCGGTCAACCAGCTGGATTCTTCTGCAGCGGCAGAGGCCTGAGCAGCTGGTGATGGAGCGGAGCCCGAAGCGGGACGTTTGTCCTCCGTCGGTGCAGGTGGGGAAGGCTCTGTGTGCGTGAGCAAAGCCCCTCGGGGCGGGCTGTCTGCTGCTGCAGGGCTGGCTGCACCGGGCTCACCTCCTGGCCCCCCTGCCTGCAAGTGACCCCGAGCATCGCAGGCCCCCCCGGTCTCCTTCCCAGAGCCCCTGGCCCCAGGCACCGGAGTGCAGCTCGGTGAATTACAGGGCGGCTCGACATGTGCCAGAAGTGCTCCCATTTGCTGCTGGCAGCTTTCCCAGGAATTTGTGTCATCTTCCTGGGCAGCCCCTGCAGGGCTCCTCATGAGATGGCAGGCCCCAGGCAATCCTGAGCCATCAGCAAAAGCCCGAGGTGGCACCTCCCCTTGGCATTTGTCCCTGTCCAAGGCTCTGGGGGCTGGCTCTGGTAGAGTCAGGGTCTCAGGCTTTGTGGGGGACTCCTCCGGACCAGGGGAGCTTGCCTTGCCTGGCTGAGCGGCAGCAGAGGCTTCCAGGGCCTGTGGCACAGAGGCCGCCCCCTGCCTGGCCTCTGCCAGGGGCTGGCCACCTGCAGCCTCATTCCCTTGGGACTTGAAATCACCAGGGTGGCTATCTTCTCCAGGCTGTCCCTTCATCAGCTCTTGACGAGGTGCTGGTGAAACCCCCAGGGACCGGTCAGTGCGGCTAGAGGAAGACAACGTGTGCCCGGCACTGGGGACAACAGCACCCACGCTGCACTGAGTAGAACTGCCCCCCTCAGGGACAGATGCTGTTGGGGCCTCCCCACAGGCATCTGGGGACAGTTCCCGCCTGGGGTGTTGAATGAGGGGCCAGTCTTCAGGTTCTGCTACTGGGCTCGCCAAGCAAGAGTCCAGAGGGCCCTTAGCAAAGGGCATGGAGGCGGAAGGGCACTCCTGCTCCCAGGGCACTTGTGGGCAGGCTGGCAGAGAACCTTCCAGGCCGCTGGCCTCCTGGGGGCTTTTGCTTGGCTCGGTCACCTCCCGGGACACGATGCACGGGTCCAGGCTGGCGGTACCCTCAGAAGCGGAGCAGGAGCCTCGGTGCCCGGCGCTGCCAACAATGAAAACATTTGATTTTTTTCATTCGTTCTCGTGGATGTGCGTCCAGACCCACATCGCAGGCAGAATCACCCCCCACCTCTTCCCCACAGAAGACCACAAAACACAGCATCCCCATGCAGCCTTTCCTCTCTGTGAAGTGACCACGCCCCCCATCCGCCCCCTCGCATAACCAACCACGGGCCTTTACTTTCTCCCAAAGTCAGTGCAGGGAACCTCAAACATTCAGCCTGGAGCTTTCCGTGCTGGTCAGGTGTGATCAGGGAAATATGAACACACATTCACGGTGTTCCAAAAATGCAGGAAATTCAGAATGTTTCCAATAGGTATAAGCCATAATAGAGGGTTTGAACCCTTTCTGTGTAACTTACAAGGAGGTCCTAAGTCCATAAGCGGGATCTTTAGGTGTCTGGGGAAAAGGCACAAGTGGACAAAGCCATGCTTTGAAATAAAGAGCTACTGTTGAGAGCAGTTGACTTGATTCTTTAATTCAACATGTGGTACTGTGAGGGGCGTCATCCAAAAATCAATTCTGTTTAGCTGTATATAAAATTCTTGGGAGCCGAATTACCTTCACAACCATACATGTCTTCACTTGAACTTACACAGCTAGACAGCATGTAAAGCAAAACTATGGGAATTTAAGGGAACGTGGCTCAGAATTATGGATCTGCTGTAGATAAGCAGCTATCTAGGTACTGTAGGATAGTTCATCATGGGCCATATTTGGACTGGGGTTTTCAATTTTGTGTGGTTTTCATTAAGTGCATTTTTAAAATTTTAAAATAATATATGGCCAATACAACATTTTGAAAATGTAGGGAAAAATATCTCCCACATGCTTACCACCTGAAGGGTTCTGGTGATTTTCTTTCTTTTTTTTTTTTTTAATACACAATTGTTAAAGGATGCAATTTTATTATTTTTGCATAGTGATGATTCTATGTCCATGTGATGATCATTTCTCTTTTAGCACCAAGAGAAATTATGCAAAACAAAGTTAATAGAAGTATGGTTTTCCTGGGGCTTTTTACCATGTTGTTTGAAATTATTTTAGGGAAAAAAATAAAATTATTATAGGGAGGAAAATCTATGGACTGTTCTTGCAACTGTTACATATGTATACATTGACCTATTCACAGACCCACAGTGTTTTGAACGTGACCAGAGAAAAGATTCTACTCTACACATTCACTACCAAAATTCTAGCTTTCCAATGCAAGGCAATGCCCATACATTCATTTATCAAGGATGCACACAGTGGCAAGATGAAATACATTCCTGTTAAAATTTATAAAATTGAATTGTGTCCCCCTGAGATCCATATGCAGCCGTCCTAACCCCCCCATGCGACTATATTTGGAGATAGGGCCTTTCGGGAAGTAAATGGGTTAAATAAAGCCGTAGGACTTAAGTCCTAATGCCATCTAAGTAGTGTCCTAATAAGAAGAGGAAGAGACTCCTCTTCCCTTATGGAACAAGCCATAAGGGGACACAGAGAGAAGCCACCATCTGCAAGCCAAGAAGAAATGTCTTGTCAGAAACTGCCCGTGCTGGCCTAGTATAGGTATACGGGTATTTATTGTACTTTCTTGCAACATTTTGAGGTTTCAGATTTTCCAAATGAAAGGTTGGGAAAATAATCTGTACCGCCTCCAAGAATGCAAACTTCCAAGGATGGAAACTGAACGTTTGGGGCCTTCCAGTTCATAAACACGTGTTGAAACCCAGTCCCCAAGGGGTGGTATTAGGAAGTGGGGCCCTTGGGAGGTGACTTGGTCTTGAAGATGGAAGCCCACATGCATGGGATTAGTGGCCTTACAAACGAGTCCCCAGAGAGCTCCCTTGTCCCTTCTGCCTTGTGAGAAACAGCGAAAAATCACCCATCTACGGACCAGGAAGCAGCTTCTCTCCAGACTGAATCGGCAGGTGCCTCCTTGAGTTTGGATCCTAGCCTCTAGAACTGTGATAAACCAGTACCTGTGGTTTATGCCCAAAGCGCTTTCCCTGACTCCATTCCAGCCGCTCTCCAAGCCCCTCACCTATGAAATGTACTGGACATCTTTGAGGGGGGTGTGTACGCATCACCACGAGACCAAACATCCTCACGGAATGCCTGTTCCCACCCATATGACACATGAACTATGTGCCTGAAGATATTTAGGAGGGACCCAAGAAAGAGTTGGCTATTGTCTCAAGCAGATTCATGTTTTCAGACCCACAAGCAGAGCTGACAAGGGCAAAGGAGAGAACACTCGGTGGGTAAGTTATCCAAATCCCTTTAATCCTCAGCTGAACACAAGGACAGCTGCACCCAGAAAGCTCTGGGACGGCGCTGACGGCTGTGTGCGGAACCACCCCCGGAAGCACCAAGCTTGGGAAGGTTCCCAAGCTGCAGGGCTGTTGGATTGTTCTGGAACCTACCACTCTGCACTCGGCATCTGGCCCGCTTTCTTTTTACGACCACTTCACATTTTACATCCTACCCGTTAATGTGGGGTCACACCACTTAGCAGTTAATGAGATTAATGGTGTGTAATTCAGAAACAAAGTGCTCCCACATACATCTGCCCGCTGCAGACACGCAGAACACAGCCCCCTTCCACGAGGGTAAGAAGACAAATAAAACCACTTCTTTGTCCCTGCCTCTGACAGGAGCGGCTAGCTTAGAGGGAGCGAGTGGCTTCCCCTCAGGCGTAATGAAGTCTTTGTCATGGGGACAAGATGACAGATTGACTCAGTTTGGGCAGCTTGAAAACCTGTGGGTCTTAGACAAGAACCAGGAGCAAATTCCCACCGAGTGTGAGGCATACGATTCCCACCGAGTGTGAGGCATACGATTCCCACCGAGTGTGAGGCATACGACCTCACTTCCCGCCCCCCCTCTCCCCCTCATAAAAACCCTGCTTGGTTTATTCAGCACCAGCTGAGCACCAGCAATTTCTTTGATTGCCCACCCGGAGCAGTTTTTAAAACCAGATTAAAGCCACTTGTCAGTAGCAAATTTGCCTAAGGGCAGGAAAAATCCCAAGAACTGATCAGTGAGGGCTCTGCATTAATTGAAGCTTACATAATGTCCCTTTGTGCTTCAAGATTCTATCAAAATGTGTGGGATGGAGATGCAGCTCAGAACAAAGGCCCCCTCTTGCCGGCCTGGCAGCGCAGAGCCCTAGATGGAAGGTTTTCAGCCTGTAGGGGGCGCTGCCTCTGAGTTGAGGTTGTGGGATGAGGCCGGATGCGGTCTCCTTTTTTTTTTTTTTAAAGATTTTATTTATTTATTCGACAGACAGAGATCACAAGTAGGCAGAGGAGGCAGGCAGAGAGATGGGGGAGCAGGCTCCCTGCTGAGCAGAGAGCCCGATGCAGGGCTCGATCCCAGAACCCTGGAATCATGACCCCAGCCGAAGGCAGAGGCTTTAACCCACTGAGCCACCCAGGCTCCTTGGCGCACACCAGACACCCCCAGCATGAGAAAGGGGGAAGCACAGGGTAAAGCAACCTAGGAGGAGAGGTGATTTGCTGCAGCAAAGTTCTGAGCAGGCAATGGAGATGCCCTCCCCGCTACCCTAGCGGGAGGCAGTCACCCCTCAGATGGGCTCCTAAGTGCGCAGTTCTGAAGAGGTACACTCGAGCCAACCACAATGTTCGGGGAAGGAGGCCGGGAAAGGAAAAACAAGCATGGCCCCTGAACTACCAGGCTTCGAGGAAGCCAGCAAAACCATAAAGCAGAATCGTCCGAAGGAAAGTTGCCACAGACGGAGCATTTATTAAGGCCAGATCCGTGCTGAGCACTTTTCAGTTACTATTGGGTTTAATCCACTCCGTAGCTCTGCCGAGTAGATGGCCCTTCTTGCACACACGTAGAAATAGCCCCAGAGACATGTAAGCCTGGACCCAGGGTCTCAGAGCGCCCAAGGCAAGGCAAGCGCAAGCCCTGCGTTGCCAGGCTCTGGGGCCCCCGTGCCTCCCGCTTCCCTGGACTTGCTGGCCTCACCTCTTCTGCATGGGAGCTACAGCCTCTCCTCCCACTCACTCTGGCTGCCTCATTCCGGTTTCCAGTCTGCAGCCAGAGCAAAATGGCTTAGAAATAAGCTGGTGGCTCCGCTTTGCCATCAGCTGTAGTCCCGGCTGCCTTTCCTGTCTCATCCGACTTGGACCTCACCGTCCATGCATCTGCCTGGAGCCCAGAGCCCTCCTGCTCTTCCCCAGCAGGTCTCAGCCCTACTCAACCTTGTCACCAAAGCCTTCCTGGTCTTCCAGATCTGCTTCACAGGCTCACTTAGTGATGGCTGTAGTCACAGTTGCCATCAACATGGATTGATGATCGTTCCCTCCACTGGAGTAAATGAAGACTGAGTCTTGTCTCTTTTCAATATTGTTTCCCCAGTGTCTAGCATATAATAAACATTGAATATGTGAATGCATGCATGCATGCATGCATGGATGGATGGATGGGTGGGTGGATGGATAGATGGCTAAGTGGATGGGTGATTGGTGAATGGATGACTGGATAGCTGAATGGTTGCATAGATGGAAGAATGGTTGGTGGAAGGATGGATGGTTAGAGGGATGGTTGGGTGGATGGATGGTTGGATAAATGGATGGATGGACGGATGGATGGATGGTGGATGGATGACAGGGTGGATGGATGTTGGGTCGATGGGTGATTGGTGGATGGATGGATGAGTGAATGGTGGGTAGATGGACGGTTGGGTGGGTGGGTGATTGGTTGGTGGATGGGTGATGGGATATTTGATTGAATGAGTGGATGGGCAGATACAAGTGAACACAAATCAAAGATTCCAAATACGCAGAAATGTTCGCAAATCATGGTTGTTTGATGTGATGGTTAAGAAAGTTCCTTTCTGGGGCGCCTGGGTGGCTCAGTGGGTTGAGCCGCTGCCTTCGGCTCAGGTCATGATCTCAGAGTCCTGGGATCGAGCCCCGCATCGGGCTCTCTGCTCTCTAGGGGAGCCTGCTTCCTCCTCTCTCTCTGCCTGCCTCTCTGCCTGCTTGTGATCTCTCTGTCAAATAAATAAATAAAATCTTTAAAAAAAAAAAAAAAAAAAAGAAAGTTCCTTTCTTCCAGACAGTTTCAGCATTCTAGTACCTACTTAGTCCAAATTTTTCATTTGACTGATGAAGATACAGGAAAATGAGGCTCAGAAAAGGCAAAGTACTTTTGTTTAAATGTTTCTTCAAAAGAAATGAGGTCAAGGCAGCACTTTTCAACCACAATTCCCTGTGCACACTGGTGGGTCTGATGAGTTAGGGGGTGTGCTGCAAGAAATTTGTTACTAATTATAAAGTACAGAAGTCTGTGAATGATCGGTTATTTTCATAAATTAGTATAATTGAAAAGATTAGAAGATTTCCCCACATAACATCACTGCTACTCATTGCATTCCAGTGTTCTTTCTGGAAAAGGAAAGCAAGGGGTATAGAGAGATCCTGTGAGTTTCATTGCAGCCCCTGAAAACCATCAGTCCTGATTCACTCTTACCAGCTGTGGCAGATGGGGTAGCGATGAGGAGGCTCTGGGCTGGGGGTGCTCAGCTGCATGGAATCCTGCCTTGGGTATTTAATGACACAGCTGAGCTCTCAGAAGTATGACACTTGGCCTTATTCTCCATTAGGGTTACCTCCCAGGAAGAAGTGAGACTTCTCACTTCTTACAAGCAGCCCCCATAGGTAGAGCTTCCATACAGGTGGGGGTTAAGGTGCTCAAGTCACTGAGATAAGGAGAGCAGTCCAATCTCCTCCTCCAACTGCCTGCCAGGGGACAAACTCACTGGGGCTGAAAAGCCCAGCCTTCCTGAAAAGCCCAGCCTTCGAGGCACCCTGCACATGTCTGCAGCCTGGCACTGGGTGGGGACGTTTAGGTCAGGGGGCAGTATCAGGAACCCCCATTTTGACTTGTCTTCCAGTCCAAACTTGCCACTGATAAAGCTGGCTTTCTTCTCCTTGCAGACTCTGGTGCCAAGTTCATGATTGACTCAGAATCTGGTGGGAAAGGATGTGATGAATTAGCTACCCAAACCCCAAGAGCAATTTCAGAAGACTGTGGTGTTTTCTTTTTCCCATACATTTCTAGGACCTGCCAAAATCTGAATTAACCCTGGGGCCATGTTGACCATGTGACTTTTCTTCAGTAGAAGGATGACTGAGACCCCAACCAAAGAAAGAAAACTAAACTCCAAAATGTTTTCAGGTCTTCCCAACATTGAATCAGAATGAGCCTGGTTAATTTGGGAACCGCATTGATCTTCACAATGACACAGTTAAACTGCTAGTCACCTAATCAATTCAGTGTCCTTTATTCTTGCCCTTTGCTTTGTATTTTTCTCTCTGTGAATCATAAATCTGGTAACCAAGTGCCCTAGGGTTATCAATAACTACGATTCCTAGAGTTAGTCTCCTCACTATGAAATGCCCAGTTCTGAGTTTTTCTTTCTTTCTCTTTTCCATCCCAAACAAGGTAGACTGCCTAAGAAGATAGTCTCCTCAAGAATTTGATATATGAGGGGCACCTGGGTGGCTCACTGAATTGAGCATCTGATTCTTGATTTCTGCTCAGGTCATGATCCCAGGGGCATGAGATCAAGCCCCACATCAGATTCTGGGCTCAGCAGAGTCTGCTTGGGATTCTCTCTCTCCCTCTCCTTCTGCCCCCTCACCCCCATTCATGCATATGCTCTCTCTCTCTCTCTGTCAATAAAAAAATAAAGTCTTTAAAAAAAGAGAACTTGATATATGATTGGGCCAACTATAGCAGATCATTCTAGATCACTTATTAATGACTAACAAGAGTTGTGTAGGATATGTCCTCCATTTTTACATTTCTATCAGGAGCTTTTATATACTAAATCCTGTATTTCTCATAATACAATTGTTAGATGTGCAAGAAAGCTTTCCCTGGTCTTTAGATGATACAGGAAGCACTAGATGAAACATGGTTAAACAAGTTTCTTTACTGCAGGACTTCTCAGTGCCTTTGAGATACCACCATATATTGTGAATCAACAAGAAGATATATGTACACTGTATCCCAAACTTGGTGTTTCTCAAAAATCTTCCTCTGCCCCCTTTTCTGACAGAGCATTTAGTGAGAAGGATGTGCCACACACAGAACATAGGATGGGATGCATAGCCATATGTGAAAGGAAGCTTTGGTAAGGAAATTTCAGCTGTCCTTTATAGAACTAGAAGGATAGTTCTCAAAACACACTACCACACACCCCCTGTACTCACCTCTCACCTGCTCTGGAACATGCTTATAAATCATGAACATGTGAATAGCTCTTTTGTGCCTCAGAGAAAGGCCAGCTGCGGGCTTTGCGCATATAGGGAGTTCTTTCCCCCTCCACGGTAATATCCCCTAACTCTTCTCTGAAATGAGAACTTCCTACTCCCCTCCATTGTGGGAATACCCCCTTTCCCTCCTCCATGGTAAGACCCCCTTCCTTCCCTGAAAAGCCCAGACCCTGTCACCTTCCTCTGTGGTAGGATCCCCCAGGCACCTCCCTCCACGGAGGGACCCCCTCCCTGAGCCATAGATGCTCCCTCTTCTATCCTCCTGAAGCCTGCATGCGGATGCTCTCTCAGTGGTGGTATTTGTTCACTCACTCACTTTCCCGCTGGGTACAACCTCCTGGAAGTTAGAGGGAATGCATCTCATTTATTTTGCTATCTAGGTCTAGCACTGGTCCCTACTCCGCCAAATGAATGATTGGATGATGGAATGAATACAGAAATGAGGAGTAATTTTTTTAACTGACATTAAAGAAAACCCTTACTTCGGTTAACTCCCGTACTGTGAGATATACTGCCTATTCCAGGGACTTTGGAAAAGGATTTATGTTCTAAGTGATTCGAGCTGAGGAAAGAAGTCTCAAGTTAATCAAGAGAGAGAGATTGCCAAGTCTCAACAACTAAACCTGGTATTTCATGGAGAAAGGCACCACCTCAGAAACTTCTTGGCCATCCCAGCAGATTAAATCCAATCTATAAACGTGATCCTAATTTGTCCAAATGATGCTTCCTGCACAGATGCCAAGGAGCCCATGACCTTGACAGCCCTGTCAGACTCAGCTTTGTATTTTTAATCCAGTTTTAACTCTTTCCTGTGCTCATTTTGGGCCAGAAAAAAACAAAGACCACAAAGCCTGTGTCACCCATGCGATAGACAAGAGGAAAACAGTGGTAGGTTCTAAAGAGTTATGGGAGGAGTGATAAAACCCCAAAGTATCCTTATTATTCAAGGCAAGCTCTGCCACAAGGATTTACATGACTTCAAGGTCAAAGTGTCAGTCCACTTGTGAGAATCCATGATCCAGCATAGCGTGTGTATGTGGGGGAGGGAGGGACCAGGCAACCGAATTCCAAGGAAAATTTAAAAAACTGTCTTCTAATCAATTTTTTCAGCATCTGTCTCGTGGGGTCTAAAAGACAGGGGAATGACCCAATTTTGCGGTCCCAGACTGATTGCTGGAAGGGGTTGCCAGATTGTCGCACACAGAGCTCCCCATAGTTGGCACAAATCCACATCTCTTTCTGGGTGTCACTCACTTCTGTCATTGTCCTCCCAATGTATCCAGGTACTGTCATGACCAGACACTAATTCATTTAAATGCATTTAGTTTTTTGTTTTCTTTTTTCTTTTTTCCTTTCTTTTCCTTTCCTTTTCCTCTTCTTTCCTTTCCTTACCTTTCCTTTCTTTTCCCTTTCTTTCTCTCTCTCTCTCTCTCTCGCTGTTTCTTTCTTTCTTTCTTTTTTAGTGGGGGAGAGAGAAAGAACCAGAGAGACGGAGAGAGAGAGAGAAACCTTAAGCAGACTCCCCACTGAGTATGGGAGCCTGACACAGAGCTCCATCTCAGGACCCTGAGAACACAACCTTAGCCAAAACCAAGAGTTGGTCACACATCTGCCTTTATTGTAAGCAGCAGGTAGGACACTTCCAGCAATAGTAAAAAAAAAAAAAAAAAAATTAATTTATAGGAGCAGAAATTCAGTGACACCAGCAGGTTGGAACCCTTGGGAGCTCATATATAGACACCAACTCGGAGCAGGCAGGAAGAGGACTCCAAAGCCCATGAAGAGCGAGGCCATCAAGGAGACGAGGAGCTCTTTGTAGACATCCCTATTGTACTTGGTGGAGGGAACCTTGTAAATGAAGAACCAGGCAGTAAAGAACATGCCAGTGGCCAATAGCACCATGGTGAGATGGGGGAGGAGAGCCGGTTTCACAGGGCTGGAGTACCTGCTCATGGCCTTGAGCTCCATTTTGCCAGGTACAGGATTATCCACCACTCTGCCACCAGAATAATACATCAGCTATATTTTCTTCATTTAAAGTTAAATCCTACTACTTAGCCACAGAAAAATGCAAGCAGTGGTTTCTTGTGTGCCTGAGTTATGTTGGTATTTTTTCTTTGTTTTGATATCAAGAAAGAACAAATAGCAGTAAACATTTTTGTTAATATTCCTTCTTGATAAGACTTCTAATGTGTATTAAAATCATTTTCCTGCCTTCGTCAACACAGTAAAAGCAGGAAACATATTGGAATCTTCCCTTGATGACTGAAAAACCTTTCAGAGAATTTGGGGCATTCCCTGAATTAAAAGATGTCACCAATGTTACCTATGTGAGGCTGAGCTCATGTGTACTGAGCTCAAAAATGTGCTAGTCACCGGCCTGTTTGGTTGGGATTTGTCTCTCTATAATCCCATTGGCCTAAATGTGAATGGGGTGGAAGGAGTCGATGAGTCAACATCACCGAGGGGCCAACTTGGTTCCATGTTAAAGACATAAAACCATCCGAGGCTCCTTCCCGACATGAACACAGCTGCAGTGACGATTTGGGAAGATTTACTCCTGTCCAAGTTGGCATTTGAGGCCACAAAAAGAAAAGAGACTAGAAGTGTCTGGAATACAAGCTGCTCTTGAAAAGGAAAGAAAAACAACTCTTGCCCGTGGCATCCTCTCTTGTTAATATTTTTTTTCTAGGAGTGTCTCCACACGTCTCTCAAAATAAATGCCAGGTGTTTTGCTGCACTTCCATTTAAAACCAGAGAAAGAAACTTGATACGGGTGGCTTTTTGGTCTTTTCAGAGAGCTTGGGTTGGGAAATGTCATATAAAGAATTATTAACACAACAGGGTGTTGGACTAATGGAGGATCAGCTGCTATAGAAGACACGAGAAACAGAAGCCTGTGATCCCTGGAGATGGAAGGCAGCAGAGTAAGTGCTGCTCTTACCCCAGCTAAGGCCTGGAGGAAGCAGCACAGGGAAAGTGGAGAGTCTGCCGGACTTGAGGGGCTGGAGGAGGCATCTGCGTCTCTGGGCATCAGAGAAGAGAAAGCTGGACAAAGACAGAACTCTGGGGATATCCAAGTACTGATCAGCATGTATATGCACAAATACCACCTGCGTCTAGGTTCAGACCACCTGTGAGGTTTACAGGGAAGAATCCTTAAAGCTAACACAGGGCTGGGAAAATCTCCTGTTCCCACCATTCACCGTGGAAAACCTCACAATGCATGGAACATCTGTAAGAGTGCTAGGAAGAGCCTTGCCTCTGTAGTGGAAAACATGAACCTGGACTAAACACTGTTCCAGAAAATATGAACCCTGGGCTAAACACTGCTCTGGTCCCACCTAATGAAGCCCCAAAAGGATTAAGCTGTTCCAAATAACAGAACTGCACCCCAGAGCAAAGTTCAAGAGTATTTAAAAAAATACAAAAATATCCAGAATCCAAAAGCATAAGACCCACAGTGTCTGGAGTGCAAAGAAACAGAAATATGACCCACAATGAAAAGAAAACTCAATAAAAACCAGCCCAGAAATTATGCAGATGATAGAATTAGTATACAAGGACTCTTTAAAATGTGTTATAACTGTGTTCCATGTGTTCAGGAGGCTAAAGGAAAGATTGAGCATGTTAAGTACAGACATGGAAGATATAAAAAATGATCCCAATCCACACGTGCCTGGCTGGCTCAGTGAGGGGAGCATGCAACTCTTGATCTTGGGGTCGTGATTTTGAGCCCCATAATTGGGTGTATAGATTACTTAAAAATAAAAAAGATCCCAATCAAACATGTCAAGATGAAAACTCTAATGTCTAAAATGAAAACCACACTGCGTGGTATTAGTAACAGATTAGTCATTACAGAGAAAAAGATTAGTGAGCTTGAAGACATAGCAATAGAAACAGTCTAAAATGAAAAGCAGAGAGACAAAGACAAAAAAAAAATCTTTTAAACAAGAGTATCAGTGAGTGTGAGATAACTTCAAGCACCCAAATATATGTGTAATTAGAATCCCCAAAGGAGGGAGGGAGATTTTTAAAAACTATTTGAAGAAATAATGGCTGAAATTTTTTTCCAAAAATGACATAAACCATAAAACTGCAGATATAAGAATCTAACTCTCAACACAAGAAATGAGAAGAAATGTACACCAAGGCACATCATAACCAAACTGCTTAAAACCAGTAAAAACATGAAAAATATTAAAAGCACTTGAAGAAGAAAGGACAGAAGAACAAAAGAAAGGGTGGCAGAAATTTTTGTTGGAAACCACAAGTTAGAGTGCAGTAGGGCAATATCTTTCAAGTAGAAAAAGAAAAAGAACTGTTTACCTAGAACTTCTTGCCCTGCAAAATCTCTTTCTAAAATACAGGTGAAATTCGGATTTTTTTTTCAGACATTTGAACACTAAGAAAATTAATCACCAGCAGACCTATCTAGGAATCTAGACCTATCTAGGAATGTTGAAGGAAGCTCCTCAAACCAAAAGGAAATAATATCAGATGGCCGGCAGTATCCACCCAAAAGAATAAAGAACAGCAGAAATGGTGACTGTGGAGGTAAACAGAAATTCTTTTTTCCTCATTATGTAAATCTCCTTTAAGAGATAATTGGCTATGTCAAGCCAAAATAACATATACTGTGGGATTTTAAATATATGTAGAAATAAAATGTATGACAACAAAGCACAAAGACTAAAAGGGGAGAAATAAGAAGTCTACTGTTGTACAGGGCAAGACTCTCAAATGTACGTGAAATGGTGCAACATCACTTGAAAGCAGATTGTATCACATTAAAGACGTATAGTATGGGGGCACCTGGGTGGCTCAGTGGGTAAAAGCCTCTGCCTTCCGCTCAGGTCATGATCTCGGGGTCCTGGGATCGAACCCTGCATTGGACTCTCTGCTCAGCAGGGAGCCTTCTTCCCCCACCACCTGCCTGCCTCTCTGCCTACTTGTGATCTTTGTCTGTCAAATAAATAAATAAATAAATAATCTTAACAACAACAAAAAAAAATCACAGACGCATTCTCTAAAAAAAATTTTTTTAATTTAAATTAAAAAAAAAGATGTATAGTATAGATCGGAAAGCAACCACCTAACATAAATAGTTGTGGCTAATAAGTTAAAAGGGAAATAAAATAGAATCATAAAAATAATGACTTTTTCCAAAAGAAGGCATAAAAGGAGGGTAAAAGAGATGGAGAAAACAAATAATAAGACTGTAGATTGAAGTCAACCATATTAATAATTACATTAAATGTAAATGTTATAAACATTTCAGTTAAAAGGCAGCAATATTCAGAATGGATTAAAAAAAGGAAGACCCAACTGTAAGCTGTCTACAAGAAAGCATTTCAAATTTTGCTTAAAAACACAGATAGATTAAAAGTAAGAGAATGGGGCGCCTGGGTGGCTCAGTGGGTTGGACCTCTGCCTTTGGATCGGGTCATGATCTCAGGGTCCTGGAATCGAGTCCCGCCTTGGGCTCTCTGCTTGGCAGGGAGCCTGCTTCCTCCTCTCTCTGCCTGCCTCTCTGCCTACTTGAGATCTCTCTCTGTCAAATAAATAAAATCTTAAAAAAAAAGTAAGAGAATGGGTGGGGGAAGCCATACTGTGAAAGTACTAGTGAAAAGAAAGCAGTTATGTTGTATTATATGGAACAAAACAAATTTTGCAGCAAGGAATATTATCAGCCATAAAGAAGATCATTATAATGATAAAAGGTTCAATTCATCAATAGGACATAAGCATTCTAAAGTTTACTTAATAACAGAGTTTTAAAATATATAAAGCAAAAACTGATGGGGAAAAAAAAAAAAAAAGAAATGGCCAAGTCCACAATTATAAACTGATAGTTCCACACCCTTTTCTTTTTTTTTTTTTTTAAGATTTTATTTATTTATTTGACAGAGAGAGATCACAAGTAGGCAGAGAGGCAGGCAGAGAGAGAGGAAGGGAAGCAGGCTTCCTGCTGAGCAGAGAGCCCAATGTGGGACTCGATCCCAGGACCCTGAGATCATGACCTGAGCCAAAGGCAGTGGCTTAACCCACTGAGCCACCCAGGCGCCCCTCCACACCCTTTTCTTAATAATTGACTGAGCAAGTGGATGGAAAATCAGTACAGATACGAAAGACCAAAAGAACACCACCAAGCAACTTAACCCAGTTGCTATTTACTAAACACTATCCATTAGTGGCAGAATTACATTCTTTTCCAGTGCAAATGACACATTTACAAGGTAGACCATATACTACCCATTTTTTAAAAGTCTCAATAAATTCTAAAAGATTCAAATTATTCAAAGTATATCATCTGGCTGCAATGGAATTAAATTAAAAATTAATAACAAAGGATAACTGGGGTGCCTAGGTGTCTCAGTTGGTTCAGTGTCTCTTCGTTTTGGCTCAGGTCATGATCTCATGGGTCACGGGATGGAGCTTAATGTCCCCACATGCCCCGTGGAAAATCTGCTTGAGAGTCTCTCTCTCTGCCCCTCCCCTGACTCACATGTGCTCTCTCTCTCTCTCTCATTAAAATAAATAAGTAGATCTTTAAAAAAAAAAAAAGATATCTGGAAAATCCCCAAGTATTTGAATATTAAACAATACACTTCTAATAGCCCATGAGTCAAAGAAGAAATTAAAAAGGAAATTAGAAAGCATTTGAACTAAATGAAAATGAAAAAACAAATATCAAAATGTCACATGCGGTTAAGGCAGGACTTGGACTTTCAATGCACTAAAACACCTATATTAAGGAAAAAAAGTCTCAAATCAATTACCTCAGCTTCTACCTTAAGAAACTATAGAAACAGGGGTGCCTGAGTCACAGCCAGTTAGGTGTCCGACTCTTGTTTTCGGCTCAGGTCATGATCTTAGGGGTCGTTAGATCGAACTCCACGTGGAGCCTGCTGAAGATTCTCTCCCTCCCTCCCTCTCCCTCTGCCCACCTCCATCTCTTTCTTAAAAAAAAAAAAAAAAAAAAAAAGGAAAGAAAAGAAAAAAGAAACCACAGAAATATTTGCACAACACTAACCTGTACTCAGAATTGGTTAAGATGGTAAATTTTATGCTGTCTTTTTTTACCACAGTAAAAAATCATTTGAAAATCCAACAAGTAGTTGTATATTAAAGAACCCAGACACCAAAATGTATGTTGTTGTTTAATCCCCCTTTATGTGAAGTTCAAGACCTGGCAAAACTAATTCATGGTGGTAGAAGTCAGAATAGTTGTTATTCTGGGGCTGGGTATTGATTGGGAAGTGACAGGATAGAATGTTCTGGGGCAACAGGAATGATCTAGCTCTAGAGCCGGGCTTGATCACACAGGTGCATAGGGATGTAAACATTCATCAAGCTTTCAGCTTCAGGGGTGCCTGGGTGGCTCAGTCGGTTAAGCATCTGCCTTCGGCTCAGGTCATGAAACCAGGGTCCTAGAATCGAGTCCCACATCTGGCTCCTTGCTCAGTGGGGAGCCTGCTTCTCTCTCTGCCTGCCTCTCTGCCTACTTGTGCTCTTTCTCTCTCTCTGTGTCAAATAAATAAATAAAATCTTAAAAAAAAAAAAAAAAACAACTCTCCGCTTCATACTCTTACAGAATGTATCTTACACCAATACAAAAAGGTAATTGGAAAAAAAAAAAAAAACCAACTATGAAGACAGTGAAAAGATCAGTAGTCACCAGGAGCCGGTAGGGGAGGGAGAGAGGAGGAATGAACAGGTAGAAACAGGAGATTTCTTGAGTCACTGAAACCCTTCTGTAAGAGATTGCAGTGGTGGGGACGTGGCATTATGGATTTGCCAAGCCCAGAGGTTGTATGTCCAACACAAGGGTGACACTTACTGTAAACTGTTGATTTTAATTAATAACAATGTCTCAATATTGGTTCATTAACTGTAACAAAGGTAACAACTAATGTAAAATGTTAATAATAAGGCAAACTGGGGGTGCCCTATTAAGCATCTGACTCATGGTGTCAGCTTAGGGCTTGATCTCAGGGTTGTGAGTTCAAGTCCTTCACTGGGCTCTATGCTCAGCATGGAGTCTACTTAAAAAAAAATAAAAATAGGGCAAACTATTAGGAGGAAGTAGGGTTATGTGAGAATTCTCTGTGCTGCTCAATTTTTCTGTAAACCTTAAACTGCTCTAAAATACAGTCTATTAATTATTTAAATGAACCATATATCAATATTTATACTAATATATTGTTTACATATTTAAATATGATTATATATAAACATGTATGTTCATACGTTGTTTGAAGGTATTTGGTTATTTAAATATTTATAAATACATATGTTTATACACACACAGCTATCACAATCAATAAAGAACTTGGAAAATGAGAAAAGCCTGAGGGAAACACTAATATTTTAAGAGTAGTTGTCTGTAGGTGGTTGAGTGCATTGGTGATCCCCCCCCCACTTTCACTTTTCTGTATTTTCCAAATTGTGACAATTTAAATGGGATATTATCTCAGGATGGAAACACACTCCTGTCCTCTTTTCAAATGCTCTGTGGAAACCAGATGAGCAGAAAGCAGACACACACCTAATTCAGCGCGTGACCTTTTTCAGCCCATGTCACAAGTCGGGGAGCTCACTACCCCTCCTCTCTGTGTTTACTTCCTGCCAGAGATAAATAGTGAGTCAGAAGCAGGACCAGTGGGACGGAGGCGGCCCCCGCCCGGCCCGGCACACCCTGCCTTGGCGGGAGCTCCAGAGCGGATCTGGAACTTTGCACAACTTTGTTCAGTGGGAACCGTTTCCTACGGCATCAGAGACATGGGGCTCGTTCAGTAAAGAGCTGGCCCCAGCTGCTGCTCATAAAACAGATCTTTTTGATTTTTCTTTTGTTTGGGTCTGAGAATGGACCTTGTTTATAGGGAAATTAAATTTTAAGAACAGACGGGGGTTTGCTTTCTAATTCCGGAGCCCACAGCACAAATGTTTTCAGACACCCGTGAGCTCAGAACCGTGGCTCCGAGCCCAGGCTTCCGGGCACCACCAAACCCAGCTGGATTCCAGGCCCCACCAAGCCACACTTTGGGGGGGGTCATTTCTTCACCTCCTCGACCCCCCCCCCCCATGGCCTTCTGGAGGTCATCTGCAGGCGTCAGCGCTGAGCAGTGGGTGTGGCGTTTCAGCCCCGGGTCCCACGCCCTGCTGGCAGGTGACTCGTGGAAGGCAAGGCTCAAGGAACACCCTCGGCCAGCACCTCAAGTTTCATGTTTCAAACCATCTTTCTACCCTTCCCTGAGCTCCTTCTACCCAAACGCCGAGGATTTCTGTGCTAGTAAGAATTTGTATGTTTGAAAAAAACAAGCGGTTGAGCTCACTACATATGCCCCATCTTCCCTTTCCAGACTTAAAGAAGTTCTGGAATTCTCTACGGAAGAACCAAGTAAGTCTAGTCCTTCCTAAATTCTGTCTCTTCTAGCTCTGTAATGACAGCTGTTCCCGCTGCCTGGAACTGTCTCCTTCCCCCACGAAGCCCTATTTCTAGCTGGTTTTGAAGACCCAGCGGCAAGGCTACTCCCTCTGGAGCACTCTCTCCCTCCGTGCAGCAGAGCCAGGCCCTGTCTCCCACCCCTGTGCTGCCACAGAGCCTGCCTGCAGCACTGAGCTTTCTAGAATGATGTGTTTACACGCATCTCTCTACAACCGGACCCACATGTCCTGTTTGTCTTTTTTACCTCTGGTCTCAGGCTCAGAGCTTGGCCTGTGCTGAGCTGCAGATCTGTGTTTGCTAAACAGAATATATCCCCCCCGCCTCCCCCAAAGGGATGACCTAGGTTCAGGTGTTGACAGCGCTGCGTGTAGAGCAGGAGGTGAGCTGTCCCTGAAACACAGAAGCGCCCGGCTTTCTTCCTAAAGATGGAGGACTGTCGTGTGTGTCCCCGGTGAGCCCAGGGTTGTGAGCGGCACACTGTCTTGCCAGCTTCACCAGGTAACAACAGGACTGCCTCCTGGACACTGGCCCTGTGTCTATGGCCCTCAGTAAATACACCTGGTTCACTTTTTCACTTCCCAGCAAATGATCCTCGCCACCCAATTGCTCAAGCCAAAGCTTCCGGAATCTTCCTTGACTGTTCTCTCCCTCCTTCCAAATCCAATCCATCAGCAAGTCCTGGCTTCTCTCAGCTCCAAAATATCCAGAATATCAAAGCTATATTTCTTCCTCCGTCATTGTCACCACCTCAGAGCCATGGGCTCAGGGGGCCTGGACCCACCCCAGAGGAGCGAAAGTGGGCTCTTGGGAGGGGGAAAGATACCTCAGCTATCACAGTGTAATTACAAAGTATTATCGGTCTGAGAGGTTATCCAAAGACCACAGAACATATATGATAGATCTATAGTATGGAAATCTTCTGGGGAAGGGCGGGCAATTAGGAATAAAAGGTCCAGGAAGATTCCTGCAGCAGGAGGGAGGGAGATACTGAATCTACGGTTGAGATCCCTGCCCCTACCTGGAGTGGTCTCTCGAGCTATCCCCTTTAGCTCAGGATGCCCCACCGCTGCCCTCAGAGAACCCCCACAGCACCCAGCCTTGGCATCCCACAGCCCCGGGGGATAACACATCAGGTCTGGACCAGCGGCATCAGTGTCACATAGGAACTGGTTAGGAGCTCATTCTTGAGCCTTGCCCCACACTTACTGCATCAGAATGTCTGGGAAAGAGACCCAGCGATCTGTGTTTTAAGCAGCCTGGCGGGCGATCCTGCTGTCTGCTCACATTTAAGAACCTATGGATCATGGTTAAGACTATAGGCTGTCGAGTTTCTGGTCCTTCATCAGTGATGGAGGCACCAGAAATTCACGTAGGTTCTCCCTGAGAAAAGTCCATTTTCTTTGAACTATCACCGCCGCCTTCCTTGGAAGAATGAGCAGGTAGGATGCCAAAGGTCAGGAAATGGCCACAACACAACTTTTCCCTGCAAAACAGTCATTTCCTCTGGTGCAACCCAATAGCTTTATGATCTGGGGAAGGTTGTAGAATGAGACTCATTGTGTTTTGAGGATTTAAAAAAAAATGGGGGGGGGGTTGCTGCCATCCCTGGCTGTTGGTACCCAAGCAGGGAGGAGAAGGCTCATGAGATGGTGGGCGATGGACCCAGAACTGGACGTGTGTACCCAGGGCAGCCGTGCTCGGGATGGACATTGCTGAGCAGTAAGAGGGCAACCCAGCTTTGTCCTGGGAATGTGGGATCATCCTCCCTCAGGAGTCCTGGACTGGTGCATGGATGGGCATCAGGGTTGTGCCTCCCAGCCTCTGCCCAGGTTTGACCAACAGAGAGCTAAAGTTCCAACAGCGACACCATGTGGCGAAGGGAAAGCAAGGCAGTTAGATTGATGGGACTCCTTCGGATGAAAAGCTGAACCCCCTTGGGGATGTAGGAACGCCTTCCTTGTGTAATTCAAAGGGAAGAAGCCTCAAGGCAGAAACAGCGGACTTTCTACCACTACCACTAAAGCATAAATGACATAGGGCTCCAAGCCTCAGTGTCCCCATCTGTACAGCGGAGAGAACGCTGTGTGGAGGTTGTTAGACCAGATTAACATAGGCCTTTCTCCCCACGTTCTGCCCTTGTCTCCAGGCCCAGCAGGAGCCACTGCAAGCCATTCTGTGCTTTCTCTCTGGAGTTTTTCCAAGGAGAAAACACAGTACGAGGTCAATGGCTTCTTCAATCTTTTGTAAAAACCTATAATAGATCCTATGAAGAGAAAATGCTGATCGTCTGATGTAGCAAAGAAAGAGGCAACTGTATTTGAGGATGACAAGAGAGCCAGGTCGTAGAAAGTGGCCAACGTCTGAGAGTCCCTCCCTGCTTCCTGACTGTGTCCCCGGGCTCACGGGGGACGGGCACAGAACCCTGAAGGGAATGGCCCTGGGGCTCCCAGCCTCACCAAAGATTCCCCCGGCGCCAAGAGTGTCCTGAAGGCAGCATGGTCTTAGGGCCTGAGGGACGGTGTAGTGTGGACCGGTGCACACCACGGTGGTGAGGGGACAGATGATGGCGACTTCCAGGGACGGCTGGCAAGGGCATTCCCACCAGCCTGACAGAGTAAGGACTTGGAATTGGAAATGAATTGACTTAAAGAAAATCAAAGTGTGTTCTGTGTGCCTAGAGCCTTTGGCATGGTGTCTGGTCCCCATGTACAAACTGGTAACTGCCGTTATCTTTATGGCAGATGCCAAGGGCAGCGTGTGTCTCCTCCTGCACACGGCCCGACTCCAGGAGCCCGCTCACCTCTTGAGAGTTTGCGAGCGAGTTAGTCCAGAGCCCTGCACCACAGACAGTCATGCGTCTATAGAGCAGAATTCATGTTTCTCATTGCGAACAGGAAGTTGCTTCTTTGGGCTTGTGGAAGGCGCCTCTTTTATGCTTAGTTCATTTGGCAACGAGAAGCAACTCTTCCTCAAGGGAAAAAGAATAATTGACTAAAGCTGAAGGAACAAGGAGCAAAAGCCCTTCCAGCTGCTGTTATCCTCAGTCGAGCTGTGACCCAGGCCCCAAATACCTCCCAAGCCTCTTGAGGGATCCCAGAACCTCCATGGGGGAAGAGGGGGCTGGACCTCGGGTCTCGGCCAGCACGGAGGGCCTTCGCAGAGAATTCCAGAAAAGATGAATCTGTTAGTTTCGTGATCACCCCGAGCCAGTTCAGATGGGTCATCGGGTCTCATTGGAGCCGAATATTAAAACCTCTGTCCAGTAATCCTGATAAAAAGTTCATGAATGAGGAACAGCCGCAGGGGGTCTACGAGGCCAAGGAGGCCTCCCTTTTGCAGAAAACAGGGATCAAAGGTGTTGTTCAAGGCATATTCTGCGATGCCCTCAGCAAAAAAGAACACTCTGCCCCACAATTTCCCTGAAGAATTCTAATGTTCAGGCCAAGGGGTTCAAAGTGCCTCTTCTGGAGGGCATTAGTGGGAAGGACCCAGAGAGTCATACCGGTCAGGCCTGGGAATTCCTGCCACCAGGGGGCGCTCTGACCCACCCGGGATCCCCCATCGTTTACAGCCCAAACACACAAATGTTGCTTCAACTCTTGGGTAACATGATACTGCAAAGCATTCATGACCTAAAAATCTCATTATCTATTATCTATGATGTGTATGTGTGTGTAGGGGGGGCGAGGTCTACCTTTCAATTTTTCATTTTTGTTTTTGGAGCTCCTGTTGATTTATTGCTTTAAGGCTGTAATTAGAGCCTCCTGGAACCCCAGGAGGGTTCTTCCAACCGGATCACGCACTGAACCCACAATCACTGACTGCCTCCAGTGTTCGTGCCCCGAGTCTGTCCTGGGGACTGAATGTTCACGTCTGCTGGCCCTCTGCTTGGGAACGCCCCTAAAACTATGGGCGTCAAACACCACATGGGAGGAGTCTGTTGGACTTTTTCCCAATAGCCACGGCAGGGAAATCGGGACCTCCCGGGGGTCATAATGAGGAAGGCTTTGACCGATGGTTCCACTGCACCAGTGTGGCCTTCTTAATTTCTGGAATTCACCCACTAGCCTTCCTGGGACTCAGGGTACCTGTCACGTTAGTAATAGAGTTTGAATCCTGTCTTGTCCTCTGGTGCCCTCATTGGCTACCAGGCCGGAATACAGACTCCCCCAACTCGCCACGCATGAGACACCCCTGATACGTCCTTTGGTAGCCTTGATCATTTTATTCAAGCCTTTATAGGCTTAAATAAGTTCTGATAATGAAGATAAACAACCCGGAGTATTGCTGGAATGGACAGAAGCCCATAATTGCTAGTTTCATTGAGCAGAAAAACATTAGTTCTCCGATCATGCAGGTCGAGGCAATCCCAAAGCCATCTACAAGCCATTGCTTTGATCATGTCACCATGGAGGACCATGTCACGGGTTTTAGAGTAAATTTTCCAAAGCAAATGCTGAGCTAGTAGCGAGCAAGCCACACGTTGGGCTGGGCCAGTCCTCTGACCCGGGCTCTTACCTGTGCAAGTCTCCATGCCTGGCACTTCCAGACTTCTCCAGGTCCCCTTTCACGTTCTGACTGCTCCCAGTTGGTTGCACAGACCCCGGACTCTGAGCTGGTGAAGTTTTCTGAGCCTGAAGGAAGAGAAATTGGAACAGAAATCAAATAGGAGTGTCTGAAGACACAGAAGCATTTCTCAGTTGGCCACCGGCCGCATCAGGTTGTGCGTTTGCTTTCTCATCTGCCTGAGCAGCACTGCGCGTGGGCACGAGCCACACTGTGCACGGGCACGAGCCACACGGGGAGGCACGCGGGGAGCCCAGCAAGCACGGCACCTGCACTGCTCTGATGGAGGAGACACACGGTTATGCACGAGACTCCAGCTCAGCAGGATGCCTGTGACAGTCCAAGGCTAAGACTGGGGACACCTACCAGACTTCGGGGGGGTGGGGGTCATCTGCTCCCTGGAGAAAAGGGAGGATGTCTGCTCTAAGATCTTCAAGTGTCTAACTGGCTTGTGGCGTCACCTAGATGGAAGCCATCTCCTCCTCCCTCCCCCGCGGTCCCACGAACCAGAATTCCACCGGAAACCCAGGCAAGACACTGAACAAAGAAAATGATGAGCCCTTGGAAACTTGGGCCCACCCGTCCAAGGCCCGAGCCATTCTGAGAGGCCGTCGCTTTTCCTTCACTCCCACAATAAGCTCGTCTGCCAGATAAGCACTTTTTAAAACCAAGAAAGGATGGTCCAAACTTCAGATCACAGGACAGAAAGAAATGAGAAGTTTTAAAAAATCAATTTAAATAATTCTCATTTAATGGGGCTCCTGGGTGGCTCAGTTGGCTAAGCATCTGCCTTTGGCTCAGGTCATGTTCCCAGGGTCCTGGGATCGAGTCCTGCTTCGGGCTCCTTGCTTAGTGGGGAGTCTGCTTCTCCCTCTGCCTGCCACTCCCCCTGTTTGTGCTTGCTCTGTGTGTTAAATAAATAAATAAAATCATAGCTTTGCGTAGTGGCAGTATCATAGCAAATGAGGTTTATCCGAGGTGTGATTATTGCTAATTAAATAAATAAAATCATAAATAAATAAATAAATAAATAGGGCTCATTATAAATAAGTAAGGCTCATAAATAAATAAATAAGGCTCATTAAGTGTAGAATAAATGTCAGAAAGGGGAAAAGGGCTTCTTTAAACCCAAAGCAATGGCTGTCTTTCAGCCCATCTTCCCGGCAGTGCTCCTTCACAGGTCCCCACAGCCCTGCCCACTGGGGCGCACACAAGACTTCCCAAAGACCCAGAGGGGCAGGAATCTGGTGAGGGTTCTGCAGAATAAGAATGCGGCATTACCAACAGCCTGTTTGTAGACATTGCGGACAAAGGCAGCCTGCGCCGAGAGAGACGAGTGCCAGCAGGCAGAGAGAAGCCGGGTGAGGGACAGAGGGGCAGCAGTCCCAGTGATGTGGAGGCTTTGGTACCACTTGGTCCGGGGCCCAGCCTGTTCTGCCCCCTCCAACCAACGATTACCTGAGATCTCAAGTCCCCGTTTGCCTTCTCTGGTACAAGTTGGATTTCTGTCCCTTGCAACCCAAAAAAGTACATTCCATTAATGATCAGACCAGCTTTGAAGGAGACGAAGTGTTCTATGTCAGCTAAGTTTAAGAAGTGCTTGTTATCTAGCCCTCTTTTCACGGAGTGAAATTCATGGAGTGCCAGAAAGGGTCTGAGAAGTTCTGTGGTCAAATGACATTGAATTCTAACTCCCTTTCCCAAAGTTTCTTGACATCAGGATCCTTCTGTTCACGTGTCACCTGTCACATCTCCTAGAGCTGGTGTTCCATGGAACACAGTTTTGGGGACAGTTAACACAAGGCCTCATTTCTTTTCGCCTTGCTTAAACCTGGCAGATGATCCAAATCTACAGGGCAGAGCAGCCCCTAGCCTGGGGGGGCGCCTGTGTGAACATTGGAAGGCGGCGTCGCTCTGGGCAGGCGCATGGCCTGTGAGTAGACAGCACCTTCATGTGAATTAGAAACAGCTTCCCTGTCCTCCAGGTGTTACAGCTCAGACCTAGGCACATGGCTTGTTGGGTGCTTGGGAGAAACTGAGCTCCGTGAGCCCCTGGTCCCGTCCTTGAGGGAGGCGGTAGAGGTGAGGTACCAGGAGACAGGCAAGAAGAGCTCGTCTGGACTTTGCGGGGCTCCCTGTGTCTGCCTGCTCCTTGTTGCCAGAAATCTTCTCTCACCCCTCAGGGGCCGCTGCTCCAGAGACAGACCCCGCCGGCCTTGCCCAACAAAACCAGCAGCTGGAAATACAAGAGGCCTCTCCTAAGCCCAACAATTTACCAGGTATGACTACGGATCCTGATGCAGCCAAATCATTTGATAAATATCTCATTTCACCCAGTTTTCCAGAAAGTATTTATTGATTTGTTGATCTATTCAATTATCTAAAATACACTCATCCGGGTGGCTCAGGCGGTTAAGCGTCTGCCTTCAGCTCAGATCATGATCATGGAGACCTGGGAGGGAGCCCATGCTCAGCAGGGAGCCTGCTTCTCCCTCTCCCTCTGCCCTTCTCCCCTGCCCCCACTCATGCTCTCTACATTCATCTAAACCATACCATGCACAAGAACCAATGCTAGAAGTGGGGGCTACAAAAATGAATGAGGTTCCATCCCTTCCCTATAGTTGCTCAGTCTAGGGAGACAGTACCCCATGCCTTGACCACAGATGTATAAACACAGGGCCCCCCCAAGGGGAGACCCAGTCCTCCCAGGGAGGGAGAACGCCACCCACCGGCTCTATCAACCTCCAGGCTGGGGTTGTTGGAAACCAATTCTGGAGCTTCCATGGGACATGTGGGTGCAAATCATCAGCTCAATCTGGACTTAGGGGGTCTTCCTAATACCTTGAATCTGCTGTTGGATGGGTGGTGTCCTTGACCTTCACACACAGCCTAAAGAGCAAGTCGGTGTTGGTTCTGTTTCCCCCCACTAGGGCACGTATCTGAACGGCTGGCTGCTTTGATCCCCCAGTTGTGTCCAAAGGTAAAATATCAAAGATGCCTCAGCTCTCAGGGGCCACACATCCTAGTGTGCTAACATGGTACTACAATTAGAGAACTTCCATTCACTTTTGTTGAGACAGAATGTGGGAGGAAAGGACAGTAAGACTAGCTCCTGTTTATTGAGCACTTACTAAATACCAGGCACTGGGCTACTGGTCTCCATGGACCATGTGGTTAAAACTTCACAACAACCTTAAGAGTAAAGTGCTACTCATGTCCTTGTTTTAGAGCTGAGGCTTGCAGAGGGGAAGTCTTTGGCTAAGATCACACAGTAGTGGAGTCTAGAGGGACCCATTTCTCTCGGACCCCAGTGCCGGAAAAAGGCATTTTTGTTCCAACCCTTTAGTGGGGAAATGTTGAAGGCGGCAGAGAGAGCTGGGGCTGACCCCTCACCTAACCGAAGGGCTGCTGACCCCCTTCCTGCTGGCATGACTTCCATGCTGGCTGGACCATTCCCTGACATGAGAACTCCACCCTGTCCTATAGACCTCAGTCCCCCGATCTGTGAACCAGAATGACAATCATCCCTGTTGGATAGTATCAAGACAATTCAAACTTTAAATCACTGTCAGTTCAACCTCCAAAGTGTTCTTCTAGAATGTTCTTTATCTACATAACACTACTATTTTTGGACACATGAGTTAAAATTTTTCACTACAGTAGCTCAAGAAAAACAATACAGAGTGAGTGACATTTTCATACCAGGGTCCTGAATTTTTAAAACTGTAACCCAATTCCTACTTGTCTGAACGTCACATTGGCCTTAGCTCCAAACACCTCCTGTGGCCAGGCTTCCCGTTCAGTCACATCATCGGCGGCAAATGATTCCACAAATAATTTAACAGATAAATCTCCTGCTCTTTATACCATGACCAAGGTTACACTAAGTAATTCTGGAAAGACACTGACATGTCTAAGAGCCCAGACAGATGCAAACAACAGATGGTATAAGGAGGCAGATCCCTGCTCTCACTAAAGGGGATAAGGGACCATGGGTTAACATTCCTCAGGCAAGGAAATGTAAGAAGGGCTCAGATTCATCTTTAAAGCAAACAAAAGGATCTGCCTTTCTGCCTTTTCAGCCCCACCACCTCCTCCTAATAGAAAGCTAATCTGCAAGAAGAATGCCATCTCTCCCCGACAAAACAGAGTTGGATAGTTTCCTGCACGCACCGGTACTAGGGTGTCTGGGGGGGCTCAGTCCGACTCTTGATTGCAGCTCAGGTCATGATCTCAGCATTGTAAGATCAAGCCCTACATCGGGCTCCACGCTTCACAAGGAGTCTGCTTCTCTCTCTCTTTCTCCCTCTCCCTCTGGCCCTCTCCCTGCTCCCTCTCTCTCTAAAAATAAATAAATAAATATTTTTTAAAATTAAAAAAAAAATGGGGCACCAGGGGGGCTCAGACTGTTAAGCGTCTGCCTTTGGCTCAGGTCATGATTCCGGGGTCCTGGGATTGAGCCCCACATTGGGCTCCCTGCTCGTCCTGAAGCCTGCTTCTCTCTCTCCCTCCACCTGCCGTTTCCCCTGCTTGTGCTCTCTCCCTTTCTCTCTCTGTCAAATAAATAAATAAATCTTTAAAAAACTTTTTTAAAAAACAAAAGCACTAAAAAAACAGTACTATCAATAGGAACGGCACATGCACTTTTCAGTACTTTGAAATCGATCAGATTCTTACAAAATCCCTGTGAGCTAAACAGGAAGGCAAAATAATGTTTCCCATTTCTCAGATGAAAACCAGAACATTCCGTGACTTGGCCAGGTCTTCCTCCTTAAAGCCGATACTTTGTGCACAGCAAGAGTACCACCCAACACCAACCTAGCACTTCCTCTGCTGTAACAGTAACAGCGAACTTATTACTATCCACAATTTCCATGTGCCAAGTGCTGTTCTTCTAAGAGCTTTACCTGTTGAAATTCATTCAGTGCTTACTGCAACCCTATCTCACAGATGAGAACACCAGCAGAGAGAGGTTAAGCCCCTTGCACTAGGGCACACGGCTTGAAAGCGACAGACCTGGGATTCAGTCCCAGCCTGTGCTCTTGAACCCTTATGTGGCCTCACCAGACGTGGAAACAGTTGCCTATGATCCCTGCCATCTTCCTGCCACACTCCAAGTAACTAAAACAACGGGACATCTATGAATAATGTGGGCCAGGGGCCTAGGTTCATTGCCCAAAATAGCACCTGGCATGGAGAGGCATTTCATAAAAATGTGCTGGATGTTTTAGAAAATGGAGTATTTCCATTTCAGGGCTCCTGGGTGGCTCAGTCAGTTAAGCGTCTGCCTTCAGCACAGGTCATGAGCTCAGGGTCCTGGGATCGAGTCCGCACTAGGCTCCCTGCTCAGTGGGGATTCTGCTTCTCCCTCTCCCTCTGCCCCTACCCAATCGCCACCCCGCTCATGCTTTCTCTCTCTCACACTCCCTCTCTAATAAATGAAATCTTTTTTAAAAAAGATTTTATTTATTTATTTGACAGAGAAAGAGATGACAAGTAGGCAAAGAAGCAGGCAGAGAGAGGAAGGGAAGCAGGCTCCCTGCTGAGCAGAGAGCCCGAAGCGGGACTCGATCCCAGGACCCCAGGATCATGACCTGAGCTAAAGGCAGAGGTTTTAACCCACTGAGCCACCCAGGCACCCTAAATAAAATCTTTTAAAATAAATACATAAATAAAAAATAGTGTATTTCCATCTGGTCCAGAAGCCACTTCTGCCAGCCGGGAGAAGCGCGTGCAGGCCTCAGACCTCACTCTTCCACCACATTTCCCCTCAGTGTCTCTGAGTCCCCCTTCCAGTCTCTCCATCCTAGCAACAGTGCTATGTCCTGCTGCCCCCAGGACCCTCAGGGGTCTGCTATGCCCACAGGCATCACCAGAAAGCAGCAGTCGTGTCTAAAATTGCCCTCACACTTTCCAGCAGCAGGCAGGACAAAAAAATTGGCAATCCTCCCCACGACAAACGGCCTTGTCAAGTTGCTTCTTCAAATCTTTCCTCTGCTGCCACTGCTTGAGTAAACAAACAGCCTTTCTTTGGCTCTAGAATCCTCCAGAGCCCCGGGTCTATTTTAAAGCAATCCTCCAACAGGCACTTTCCAGCTCTAAAAAAAATACACTTTATCAAGCGCTAAAGTGTCTTACCATTTAAAAAAAAAAAAAAAATTCCCCTGACCTTACCTGTTCAATGGGCTCCCTCCGGCCTACTGGTCATGCCCATAAACATGGTTAGATCATGACCAGAGTGTCTTGCCAACTCACCCACTCTTTGAGCAAGCTTCTTGGGAGCCGTGTGACTGCAGGTGAATGCTGGGAAGTAGACCAAAGGTCATCCCCATGGCACTAGGAGTCGGATTTCAGAAACAACCCGGAGGTTGCCAAATATGGGGGAACACATGTTCTGTGCTGGGGCCAGCTTGGGCCGCCCATCTGCCCTGTCCAGGGAAGGCAAAGACTCAGACCAGTTCTGCTGGGTCATCCCAAACATTTCTTCCCCTCTGAGGAGAAAACAATAGATGGGAGCAGCTTAACCCACGCTGGCAGCTGAGGACACCCCAGTCAGGAGCCTCACCTAGCAGTCACTTTGTTGAGCTGATGGGGGGGCGGGGGGGGCAGGCCCCAAGGCTGGAATTTTCAGCTACCTCAGATGGAATGTTTTCTGACACAAATATGGCAGAAAAACAAACAAGGTTTGGAGTCAGAGAGAGCTGGGTCGTCCCTCAAAATACAGAGAAAACAAGAATCATGTTTCAGTAGGATTTTGATGTTTCTGCCTCATGTCCGGGAAGGGTTGAATCCAGGTTCTAAGCGGACATGGAAGATTTTAAAAGACATGGTATAAGAGGTTAATTTTAGAGGAAGCTGCAGGAAGAGAAAGCAGGAGTTCTGTATTATCTTTACAACATTTTTGTAAACCTGAAAAACCCCAAATAAAAAGTTTAGAGGAAAAAAAAAAAAAGAAAAGACATGGTCCTCATCCTCCCAGTGAGTGAATAAGAAACCCACATTCAGTGAACGTTATCTATCTTCCCTCCCCGGACAGCACCTGGGTCAAAATGGTAAGAGTGACCCTAAAAGAACCCGGGAGCTTCCAAGATGCCCGAGTTGACATGTTCTGACATCTTCTGTCAGTGGGGAGAAAGGAAAACCTTTGAGACTTCAAAAACACTGCCCAATATTAATGTCTTGTGTGGGTTTAAATATTTTAGAAGCAGAATGATTTAAAGAAGTCTGGGCCATTCAGAAAACCCACATCGGTGCACCTCTTGGAGCCTGTTTCTAGACAGAGGTCTGCAAAACGGCAGCGCAGTCCCTGGCCCGCCTGCCCCAGTGGCTGACGGGAGCACCTTGTCAAGACGGCAAAGAGCTACCCACATGGTGGAGAGTCTCTTCATTCAAAGAGCTGGGTTTGTCAGGATAGCCTGTCATGTCCTATAACATTTATTCAACTCGACCTGAAATGCAGGCATAAACCTTGTGTTTTGCCCCTCTCGAATTCCTCCATCACTGTCGTGCCGGAGCAGCATGAGGCTGGACCCAAGAATAAGGTCGCAGGTGCAGTGGTTAAAAACCGAGCTTCAGGGGCGCCTGGGTGACTCAGTGGTTAAAGCCTCTGCCTTCGGCTCAGGTCATGATCTCAGGGTCCTGGGATCGAGCCCTGCATCCGGCTCTCTGCTCAGTGGGGAGCCTGCTTCCCCTCCCTCTCTCTGCCTACCTCTCTGCCTACTTGTGATCTTTGTCTGTCAAATAAATAAATAAAATCTTAGGAAAAAAAAAACCCCAAGCTTCATGGCTTATTTAGCTGTAAAGCTTCAGGGTCTATGCCTCCGTTACCGTATCTGGAATATGGGATCATAATTACAGGCTTTTCAAGGTTAAATAACATAATACATGAAGAGCACTTCACACAAGGCTCCACTATAGAAGATACTCATAGATGCTAGTTATTATCATTACAAAGAAGAAACTGATTCAAAACTCATTAACTAAGAGCCCCAGGGGCTATGTCCGCGCTTAGAGCTAAAGCAGTTAATCCGACGCTTCAGAAGATACAACCCGCCCAAACCTAGCAGTTTGCTAATTTTATTTTTATATTTTTTTAAGATTTTATTTATTTATTTGACAGAGATCACAAGTAGGCAGAGAGGCAGGTAGAGAGAGAGTGGAAAGCAGGCTCCCTGCTGAGCAGAGAGCCCGATGCGGGGCTCAATCCCAGGACCCTGGGATCATGACCTGAGCCGAAGGCAGAGGCTTTAACCCACTGAGCCACCCAGGCGCCCCAGTTTGCTAATTTAAATAACCGCTCCAGTGAGAGTTAGCAACAAGCCTCCAGGCAAGGGCGTCCCTAGGAGAGACTGTGGGAGAGTCACAGTGGAGGGGCTCTCCATTTTCATGAACTGGGGTTCACACTAGTTCATTGTCTCTTCCTTCCATTTTTCTCTCATTAAAGGTAGTTAAATCAACCCAGATGGCCACCCACGGCCAGTGGAATATTAGAAGACATTTCTTCCAGGGCTAGTTTAATGCTCAGAATGTTGGGTTCCTTGGGTCCTGCAGGAAAGAGAGAAACTGCCCCCCCCATTTAAACTTGGGGCCCCAAGCATCTGTAGCTTGAAACCACACATGCCCACACTGAGGGGCTGTTTCTCTGTTAATGAAACCCAGTAACCATCACCCAGTGCCTGAGCCCCAGCTAACCTCAGCCTGCAGAGACATGCGCAGTGACGTGTCTGGGTGGTCCAGACCTAGGGTCAGCTCCCCTAGCACGGGATCTCCCGTCCTCCTGGTCTTCTGTTTCTGGGATGCCGGGGAATTCCACAACTGGGGCCACAGGGCTGAGGTCGCCTTCAGGAACAAACCTCCAGCCCCGGCTGCCTCTTGGACTTGGAGCCAGGACCAGGGTGACCTGCCTCAGTGTGGCCAGGGCTGCAGTCAGTGCGCACAGGGACGTGCTCTCCACACTCTGGGTCCCGTTTCTTCTCTGCTCATCCTTCAGCTCTGAGCCCAGACAGCAGCTCCCTGGGGCTGACACCCGGGGCAGGTCAGGTGGCTCTGCACCTGTCATCTTGCTTCAGAACATTGCTCTCAGTTTCTATAGCTGAGAATCACTTTTTTCTGGGACTTAAAATACAGAAACACCCAGATAATGAAATCTCTTAAAAAAAAAAAAAAAAGAGGGGTGTGTGTGTGTGTGTGTTTTAAGTGATCATAGCTTTTTAAGTCAGGCCATTACAATAATAGGGTGCATTGTTTTTTCTCCTCCTCATGCTGTCAGAGCCATGAACGGGAATCATGACAATCCCAAGGGGAATCCAGGAGGTGGTGATGCCAGTGGGTGGAAGGCTGCCCTTCTGCTCTGGAATTCACGTGCTCAGAGCTCCGAGGCCTTCTGGGGGGGGTCCCCCAAACTGAACACTCAGTAAAGAACAGGAACAACTGTCACCATCATGTTCACTGTCACAGCCCGGGACAAGGCAGGCAGGGTTCTTATTTCAGCTTAAGTCCTTCCACGTGTGTCATGACGCAGGAAACCCCAAGCAGTGCCCCTGGATGAAGCTACTCTTGCCACGGTGCCGTCTCCACCCCGAAGAGGGACACGCACACGAGGACCCTGACCCTCCCAGCGACAGAGCAGGCTCCCCTGGGCTCAGCGTGAGATGCTCTGCTGACCCCTGGCTGGCCTGTGCCTGCCGCCCCCACACAAGCCACCGTCCCCCGCCCAGGTTGGAACCGTGACTATCTCTTCATTCCCCACCGACACGTCCGCAGGAACGAGAGCTGCCAGGAAGGAGCCGCCTGGGGTCTGGGTGTGAGTCACCGCCGTGCATGTTAGTAACGGCGCTGCCCTGTGCTCCCCAAGAGCAGCTGTGAGGCCTCCGTGACTCAGTTGCTGAAGGGACGGAGCAGGAGTGACAACGAGGACCCAGGACCCAGCATGCAACAGCAGGCATCCCCCAGGGGCTGGTCTGGGGCTGAGAGCCCTTGCTTGTGAGGAGGCAATTTCAGTAAGTGGATAGACTCAGTCCAGCCTACTTGTGTAAACTTTCCCTGCCAATGGCTTCTGTTCTCTTCAGAGCACAGGAAGAAAAGAAAAGAAAAAAAAAAAAAAAAGAAAAGAAAATTCCAGGCCATATTCCTAAATTTCAGAGTTTAAATAGGGTTCGTGTGGATCAAAGAAGAAATAACTGACCGGTCAGCAGAATCCAGATCCCGGACAATTGTGATGTTATTAAACTTGACTTCTTGAGTTAAGGTTAAAAGGTCAATCACCAATTCAACAATCAGCTCTTGCCAAAAAGTTTCAAAAGCAAAAATCATTAAGATAGTTTGCAGGCCCCCTGCCAAGAGACTAGGAAGAGAAGTCCTCTTATCAGGCCTCCTATCCCTGCTTCTCTCGGTGACTACATGAAGGTCCGTTCTCCTTAGACACCTGCCATCCCCCAACTCCCATGCAGCTCAGTATACCCCTGCCTCAGTGGACCCCCCCACCGTCTGCCGCACGTGCGCCCCAATCAGCCATCAGAAGAGAGCTGCCTCCCCTCCCCTCCTCCATCCTCACAATTCCCAGGTGGATCTCCTTCTGTCTTCTCTCCACCATCCACGATGGCAAGGGACCACTCCTGTAAGCCCAGGTCTGCTCCAATCCCGCTCAACTGTCAAGGTCAGCCTTCCTTCCGTTCACGCTTCGATCACTGGTCTTCCATCGACCTCTGCCTCTCTCCCTCATTCCCACCAGCAGGCAGACATCTAGGATCTTCGATCTTTACATCCCCAGGCAACTCCCTCTACTAGCTACTGTCCCAGTATTCGCTCCCTTTTCTATCCTAGAAAAACTTACTGCATCATCTGCACCCCTCTCTCGACTTTCTTATCTCTACTTCCCTCTTCAGGCCTCCCCCAGCCAAACTGCACCCCTGTCATTCCCCTGGAAAGCCTTATCAAGGGTTGGAGGGCAATATGAGCTTTCCCTCGCACCAATGGCCGTCACGTTGCCAAGTCATTGGGGAGGTGTCTGCTCCTTGATTTCTCCGGAACCTCTGATGCCTCTGCCTTCTCTTGACCCTCTCCTCCACAGATCTCCCAGGTCCCTCATTTTCCTATGTCTTCTGCTACCACTCCTTCACAAACTGCCCCCACCCTGAGGCTCACACCTAAATATTAAAGGACATCTCAGGGGATTGGTTCCGAGTCCCTTCTCCCGTCCTCACTCGCTCCCCAGGTGTTCTCGACCAGCTGCAAACACCCATGCTCTCGACTCCACATGCGCCGCGCGTTCCACCTCTTGTGCAGCCAAATGCCTATTTCACTGGAGTGACCTAAAGGCATTCAGCTGTGATGGCCAGGCCAGAACACTGGATCCCCCCCTTCTCCCTACACCTGCCCCTCCTCCAATTCTCCTGATCTCGGGAAAAGATGTTTCTATCTGCTCAGCAGCTCAGACCAAACATCTAGGACTCAACCTTGATTCTGCTCTTTTTCCCACTCCCAAATTCCATCACCATCGAGCCCACCCTCTCTGCCTTCAAAATATATCCCCAATCCAGGGACCCCCTTCCCTGCCACCTCATTCCAAGCCATCACCATCCACGTCTCTGACTTCTAAATGACCTCCTAACTAGGGCCCCTCCTCCATTTCTGCCCTCTGCCCCAGAGAGACCATTCTCTACATAGCAACCGCAAAGCTCTTCTTAAAATCTCAAACCAGGGCACCTGGGTGACTCAGGTGGTTAAGCATCTGACTCTTGGTTTCAGTTTGGGTCATAATCTGGGGTTTGTGAGATCGAGCCCCTTGTCAGGCTCTAGAGTCTGCTTAGGATTCTCTCTCTCCCTTTCTGGCAACCCCCCCCCCAGTTGCACGCATGTTCCTCTCTAAAAAATACTACTAATAA
The DNA here is from genome assembly GCF_002288905.1 of Enhydra lutris kenyoni. Lineage (NCBI taxonomy): Eukaryota > Metazoa > Chordata > Mammalia > Carnivora > Mustelidae > Enhydra > Enhydra lutris. The sequence goes on along the minus strand of NW_019154096.1, from coordinate 71,602,740 downwards.
AATAAAATAGAAAGTAAAAAAATCAAATCTCAAGTCAGCTCATGTCACTCCTCTGCTGAAAACCCACTGGTGGCTTCGCATCCCAGTTGGAAAGCTGATAATGACCTACAAGATTCACCCCCACCCACACCCCTCATCTCACTCTTGACATAATCTCTCACCACTCCCCTCCAGCCGCACTGGCTTTCTTTGCTGATCTCAAAACACAACAAGCTCATCCCTCCCAGACATGTCACACAGGCTATTCCCTTTTCCAGAATGTTCCTTTTCCCAGAACTTTATGTGGCTGTCTCCTTCTGGGCACATCTGGTCTGCAGAGAGGGCTCCTCTGATTAAAAATAGGCTCTAACCCCAAGGAGACACCGCTTCACACACTGGGATGGCTATTATAAAACCAACAAAACAAAACAAAAGCAAGAGTTGGCAAGGATGTGGAAAAATCAGAACCCTTGTGCATTGTTGACAGGAATGTAAAATGGCGCTGCCGTTGTGGAAAAGTCTGGTGGTTTTCTGAAAATGAAACATAGAATTCACTTATGACCCAGCAAATTCCACTTTTGGATATCGACTGCAAAGAAGTAGAGTCACACATATTTGCACAGCCACGTTCCTAGCAGCATTATTCACACTAGCTGAATGGTGGCAGCACCCCACGTGTCCATCAGCAGAGGAACGGATGAAGGAAATGTGGACTCTAGACCATGGAGTACTATTCAGCCCTAAAGAGGAAGGAAATCCCCACACAGGGCGCAATGAGGATGAACCTTGAAGGCATCGTGTTAAGTGAAACAGACCAGTCACAAAAGCGACTCTACTTGGGTGAGGTACCAAGTGGCATCAGATGTATAGGGATAGAAAGTAGTCTGGTGGCCGCCGAGGGCTGGGAGTGAAGAGGGGAATGTGGCGATATCGGCTAATACGTACGGAATTTCAAAAGTTTCACGAAAACTTTCTGGAGACAGACGGCGGGGTTGGCTGTACAACATGAAGGAACTTCACACCGCTGACCTCCCCCCGACGGGACACGGAAAAATGGTTGCCATGGTACATTTCATAGTGGGCATATTTTACCCCAGCAGAACAGTTTCTACAGAACCTTTTGTTCCAGGAACTCAGCATCTATACTGACATCTGGCAAACTCAGTGGCAGCTCCGTAGTGAGACTCGGGTGGTGCTGACATGGGAAACAAAGGCAGAATTGACAAGTCCTTGAAACAGACAAGAGGGACCTTCCTCTAGGGACCCAACTGCCTCCATGTTGACACTTCGCTCAGGGCAAAAGGCATTCCTAGCCCCCCCCCCCCCCCCCAACCCAGGATCCTGTAAGCCAACTTTAACACATAAAAATTCTTTTGGAAACTTCCTTTATCTCTAAACCCCCAAGATACGTGTTAACAATCATCCCCCAAGCATAGGACCCACAGATACACACCTGAAGGGTCTCACGATGCGGGTTTTATTAAACAGTAACAAGTGACCTTTTCCCAACAATAGCTGGCCCCTCAAGGTCCTGGAAACCTTGCCTCCAAAATTCCCAAGGGACTTAGGCTATCCTCCCAACTTGAAAGTATATAATAGGCCACTCCTCATGACCCCAGCGTAGCTCTTTTGGCTCATGGGTCCTCCCCCTGTGCTTTAAGAAAATCACCTTTTTGCACCAAAGACATCTCAAGAATTCTTTCTTGGCCGTCAGCTTCACACCCTAACATCTTCCCTCCATCAGCAGGCGCCAGCGCCCATCAGGAGACCACCTGGAGGACGTGCCCCTGCGGCGGGCAGCACGCACCCCCTTCCTACTGGAACGGCCCAGATCCTGTATTTTCCTGTAAAATCCATTGACCTGCTACTCAGGCCTGGGTCTGCAGTGCTGAAAGCATTAGCCCACAGCAGCCGCCTTTGCCTGGCAAAGTAACAAAAATGACTGTTCCTCTTTGTCCCCAATCTCTGTCTTTGGCCGCTGGAGCACAGAGGTCAGTTTGCAACGTCACTGGTGGGATATAGAGAGAAACAGGGGCACCGATCAGACCTACCAGGCAGCCACCCTTGGGAATGGAGCAGCTCTTTTCTTTTATATTTTTAAAGATTTTATTTATTTATTTATTTATTTGAGAGAGACAGAGAGGGGGAGAGAGCACTTGAGCAAGCACTGGTGGGGAAGGGAGAGAGAGAATCTCAAGCAGACTCCGCAGGGCTCGATCTCACGACCCTGAGATCATGACCTGAGCCAAATCCAAGAGTCCGAAGCTTCACCAACTGAGCCCCTAGGCTCTTTTCTTCAAGCCAGGAACATACCACCCCGGGGCCTCACACCCCTCCCTGGTGGGGCAGGATTTCAGAGCAAGTGGCATTTTACTGTCGCACCTTGACCACACCCACAAGCGCACACCAACTGGGCCTGACATTCTCTCCAGGAAAAATCTCCTTGAAATGGTTGCGAAGCTCCTAATTTACCCTTCTCCCCAGGAGATGGCAAACACTTCAGCCAAACCGAAAACTCTGGGACTCAACCAGGGGCCTGACGACACAGACGGCTGATTGCGAATGCGATCTTTTCTTGCGACACATCAGTTCTATCCACCAAGGGGAAGACGGGGCCACGAGTCACTGTCCCATACAAAGCCTCACGCCGGGGCAAGGGAGAGCAAAGCCCAGGAGCGTGGAAGGTTCGTGCAGGCTCCCAGCGTCTGCATGACATCAAGAACATGAGCTTTGTTGAGCTTCTCGCAGCCTAGTAGCTGGGCCACTTCTCACGCAGGCCCACCAAAATGTTATCTTACAAAATCTAAACATCGACTGCAGATTCTGCTGCGTTTTACAAGTCGGTGGAGGTAGGTGAAAGGAGGCAATGGGAGAAGGCGGAGAAAACCTAAGAATTTAAAGGAACACACCACACACACGGTGTGCAAACACGAGGTGTTAGGAAGGGGCGGAGAAGCAGACATGCACAGCACACACCCCGGTACCTGCACAGGCTCAGGCTTCGGAGGCCACAGGACGACGTCAGGCAAGCTGGAGTTCTCTTGCTGAAAGCAAAGGAGTCTCACCATTAGGAGGGGCCACAGCGAACAGAAAACCCGAGGCACCAGAGGGACAGCCTTGGCTGGTTTCTGTTCCTGCTGGCTGTACTTCCACCCTGCCCACGGCTACCAGGGGACATTGGTCACCAGAGGGAAAGGCACATGCAGCCTGAGGCTGTAGGAAGATGGCAAGCGTGGGCCCTGGGCAGGCCTGTCCTCATCCTTTGCCCTGATGACGCGGCTGGTCCTTGGTGCCCAGTCTTCCATCTCTGTACAAACAGGTCCTCCAGACCCCTGTCTTTCCTTGGTGAGTTCACATGTAAGCAGAATGCTGGGACCTCCAAGTGCATCTACACAGAGGAAGAGCTCTGGGGGAGGCCTGGGGGCATGGATGCGGTTGCAGGGAAGGAAGCATGGAGGCAGAGAAACTGGTTTGGGGCAGCCTGCCCTGATCCAGGTGTGGGGTAATAGGGTGTGCGGTGGGGGTGGGGAGGGAAAAAAAAACTGTTAGGAAAAAAACTACATCTTGGGTATGTGTTACATGTCCATCTTTTAAGGAAGTGCTCTGACAGGGATTGGGCCGTCACCCCCCCCGGGGCCCACCTTTCCCCTGCATAACTCAGGCTGGCCAATCAGAGTGTCCACATCCGGTGGCACAGTGACCGGTCCCAGACAGGGCATGTGACACCATCAGGGCCAGACCTCAGGGCGTGCTGATCGCCAGGATAGACCATTAACGGGAGGAAGTCTAGATGCCTGGAACAGCCAGTGAGGTTTTTAAATTTTGTTTTGTTCTGTTTTGTTTCTCCCAGGCTGAGGGCCCCTCCCTGAGCACCCAGGCATCACCCAGGAGGAGAGCAGAGCAAGAGCCAGAGAAGACAGAGTGCCAGAGTCCTCTTCTGAACGTCTGCACTCAGGGACTGCTGAGCAGAGCCCCTCTCTTGGGACTTCCTAATTCTATAAGCCAAATAAGCCTTCTCTGCTTATGGTCATTGGAGATAGCTTTCTGGGTCTCACAACTGAAAAAAAAAAGTCCTAATTATCCTAATTATATAGAAACTTGAAAGGCTAAATGGCCAGGCCATTCATTTATTAGTTACAAATCATAGAGCGACTTATTAAATGGGGAGAATGGGAGTGAGTGGAGTCAGAGGTGACCCCCAGATTCCTGTATTGGATGGTAGGGTAGATGATCATGGTTTCTGGGAGTGGGGGACACAGGAGGAGAAAAGGATGGGGAAGAGGAGCTTGGTTCAGGTTTGAGGAATGTAGGGTGACAGTGGATGTTTGGGAGACAGTGGAAAGATGAGTCTGGAACGCCAGCCCCATGGGGGAGCCCCAATCCTGTAGCTGCATGTACTTGTGCTTCATCCCCCTTGTTTCTCTGTGGAAGGCAAAACTTGACCTGACCCTGGAGTCCTAGAGGTAATGCCGTCCTGCCCCACTGGGCCATGTGTGAATGCGGCTGCAGTTGTGAGAATTCGCAATGGCAGGAAGACAGCTCCTATCTGCTCCTGGAGGGAACTGGAGAGGGAGGACAGGGTTGGGGTCTAGCAGGAATTGAGAAGTAAAGATCTAAAATACTGAACTATATTCATTGCTTGCAAGGATATAGTAAGATTTGAAACCCCTTGTACCCTGATGAGAAAAGTATAAATTTGCATCACCTTTCTGGAAAGTACTTTGTACGTAGATATAGAGAGATCTAGATCTAGTTCCATAACAAGAGTTTTGAAAATGCCCTTTATTTGACCTTGCAATTCCATCTCTCTGAGTCTCTCCTGAGTAAACCAGCCTCCAATTCTGGACATGCCATTTAGTAAACGTGAAGAAAACATGTAAGCCACTTTAATTTGCCTGTATTCAGGTAGAAATTCATCTCGGATTCAAGAAGTTCAGCCACTGCTCCAAGGAGGTCTCTTCAAGCAGGTAAGACAAATGTTCCTCTGTTCTACATTTTCTCAGCCTTGGCACCTTTGACATTTTGAGAAGATTAATTCTGTTGTGGGGCTGTCCCTGTGACCCCTACTAGTTACCAGCAGTACCTCCATTCTGTAGCTGTGGTACCAAACCTGCCTGCAGACATGGACAAATGTCCTGGGGTGGCAAACACCCGCACTGAGAACCAGTGCTCTGTCGTATTTGTAGCCAGGAGTGGAGCTTGCTGGTGGTTTGGGGCCCACAGACCTGCAAGCGTTTAGAGAAGGTACTGATTCTGAGCCGCTTGGTTTGTTAATCAGCAGAACTAAAGGCCAGAGTCTAGTGCCTGTACTGAGTCTGCACACAGAAGGCACTGAACCAATGGCCATGGTCTTCTTCACTCTAAAACACAAGATAGAACATTCCTTTAAGTTAGAGGTTACAAAGAGGTAGGGCCTAAGCCAACCCCAGCCAGCAGGAGCATCTTTTTGGCTCACAAGATGTTTAAAAATAATTTAAATTAGTTGTCAACATTTTGAAAATTATAAAATTTCTTTACAAAACCTCTTCTAATAAAATAGGAGAAAGCACTCCCCAACTCGTTTTACGAGATTAGTTTTTTTTTCTTAAGATTTTATTTATTTTTTTTTACAGAGATAGAGATCACAAGTAGGCAGAGAGGCAGGCAGAGAGAGAGGGGGAAGCAGGCTCCCTGCTGAGCAGAGAGCCCAATTCAGGGCTCGATCCCAAGACCCTGCGATCATGACCTGAGCCGAAGGCAGAGGCTTTAACCCACTGAGCCACCCAGGTGCCCCATGAGATTAGTTTTAACATGATACCAAAACCAGAGAAAGAAAGGAAAACCACCAAGCAATGTTTATCGTGAATTTGGACACAAAAATCCTCAATAAAATGTTAGCAAATCAAGCCTAACAGTCTTTATAATAATTATACACCATGACCAAGTAGGACTAATTCTAGGTGTGCAAGACTGGTTCAACATTAGGAAATCAATCAGTGTACTCTAACCTATCAATAGCCCAAAGAAGAAAGAAAGATCATACAGCTACATCAATTGACACAGAATAATAAAAAATTTTTGAAAAAATGCAATGCCCAGTCATGATAAAAATCTTTAGCAAACTAGGAATGGGGGCGGATCTTCCCTAACTTGACAAAGAAATTTATGGGGGGGCCTCGTTGTCTTAGTCAGTACAGCACGCATCTCTTGACCTCAGTGTCATGAGTTCAAGCCCCACATTGGGCCTAGAGCTAAAGAAAAGGGAGGGAAGGAAAGAAGGAAGGCAGACAGGCAGACAGGCGGGTGGGCAGAAGGAGGAAGAAAGAAGGAAAGAAAGAAAGTTAGTATAAAGAAAGAGAGAGAGAGAATTTACAAAAACCTGCAGTTAATATCTTACTTAACAGTAAAAGACGGAATACTTTTCCTCCACAACTGGGAACCAGGTAAGGATGTCCACTCTGACCTTTTCTAATTAACATAATATTGGAATTCTTAAACCACAATAGTAAGGCAGGAAAAAGAATAAAAAAAAAAAGAAATGCAACTCTCTCTAGTTGCAAATACCATGATTGCCTAGATAGAAAATCCCAATTAATCTACAAAAAAGCCTTTTGGAACAAATAAGTGAGTTTAGCAAAGTCAAGGCCACAGGATATAAGATCAACACAAAAAAAATCAATACACTAACAATGAACATGTGGAAACCAAAATTAAAAACACAGTACTATTTATAATTACTGCAAAGAAAATGAAATACTTAGGCATACACTTAAAACATAGGCAGTATCTATATGCTAAAATTTATAAAAACGATGATGAAAGAAATTAAAAAAAAAAGCACTGTGTGTTTGCAGACTAGAAGACTCGTCATAGTCGAGAAGTCAATTTCCCCAGTGTATCTATAGGTTTAATGTCATCCCTGTCAAAATCCCATCACATAATTTTTTAGACACAGACAAACTTATTCTAAAATTTATATGGAAGGTTTTAAGTCCTAGAAGAGCTAAAACAATTTTGAAAAGTAGTCGAAAGGAAGAGCACTTAGTATGTAGCAGCAGTAATCATGACTATGTGGTATTAGCAGTAGAGTAGACATCGATCAATGGAATAGAAAAGAGAATCCAGAAACAGACCCACACAAATACAACCAACTGATTTTTGGCAAAGATGCAAAAGCAGCTTACTAGAGAATGAATAGTGTTTTCAGCACATGGCAGTGGAGAGATGGCCACTTACAGGCAAAAGAAAACAGAAAGAAACATAGAAAATGAACTTCAACCTAAATTCACACAAACATGAGTGCAAAGTGGACCATGGGCTTAAATATAAAGTGTCAAACTATACCATTTTTGAAAAACATAACATAGGAGAAAATCTTTAGGACGTAGGGGTAGAAAAAGAATTCTTAGATTTGACACCAAAAGCATCAGACTCGGCAAAAAAAGGAAAAGGAAAGACTGATCAAATTGCACCTCAAAAAACTTTTGTTTTGCAAAAGACCCTGTTCAGGTGATGAGAAGGCAAGCTACGAGTGGAAGAAAATATTTGCAAACCACAATCTGACAAAGGATTAGTATCTAGACTGTATAAAGACTCTTAACAGTTTATTTAAAAAAAAAAAAAAAACAATTAGAAAATGCATAAAAGACATGAACATATTTTTCACCGAAGAGAACACATAGACAGCAACAAGCTCATGAAAGATCAGCCACAAAGGGAACAAGCATCAAAATCCAGGAGGTGCAGAGAAGCCCCCTCAAAATCAACAAGAATAGGTCCACACCCCATCACCTAATAGTAAAATTTACAAGTCTTAGTGACAAAGAGAAAATCCTGAAAGCAGCCCGGGAAAAGAAGTCTGTAACGTACAATGGTAAAAATATTAGATTGGCAGCAGACTTATCCACAGAGACCTGGCAGGCCAGAAAGAGCTGGCATGATATATTCAGAGCACTAAACGAGAAAAACATGCAGCCAAGAATACTATATCCAGCTAGGCTGTCACTGAAAATAGAAGGAGAGATAAAAAGCTTCCAGGACAAACAAAAACTGAAAGAATTTGCAAACACCAAACCAGCTCTACAGGAAATATTGAAAGAGGTCCTATAAGTAAAGAGAGAGCCTAAAAGTAGTAGATCAGAAAGGAACAGAGACAATATACAGTAACAGTCACCTTACAGGCAATACAATGGCACTAAATTCATATCTCTCAATAGTTACTCTGAATGTTAATGGGCTAAATGCCCCAATCAAAAGACACAGGGCATCAGAATGGATAAAAAAACAAAACCCATCTATATGTTGCCTACAAGAAACTCATTTTAGACCCGAAGACACCTCCAGATTTAAAGTGAGGGGGTGGAAAACAATTTACCATGCTAATGGACATCAGAAGAAAGCAGGGGTGGCAATCCTTATATCAGATCAATTAGATTTTAAGCCAAAGACTATAATAAGAGATGAGGAAGGACATTATATCATCCTCAAAGGATCTGTCCAACAAGAAGATCTAACAATTTTAAATATCTATGCCCCTAACGTGGGAGCAGCCAACTATATAAACCAATTAATAACAAAATCAAAGAAACACATCAACCATAATACAATAATAGTAGGGGACTTTAACACTCCCCTCACTGAAATGGACAGATCATCCAAGCAAAAGATCAACAAGGAAATAAAGGCCTTAAATGACACACTGGAGCAGATGGACATCACAGATATATTCAGAACATTTCATCCCAAAGCAACAGAATACACATTTTCTCTAGTGCACATGGAACATTCTCCAGAATAGATCACATCCTCGGTCCTAAATCAGGTCTCAACCGATATCAAAAGATTGGGATCATTCCCTGCATATTTTCAGACCACAATGCTCTGAAGCTAGAACTCAATCGCAAGAGGAAATTTGGAAAGAACCCAAATACATGGAGACTAAACAGCATCCTTCTAAAGAATGAATGGGTCAACCAGGAAATTAAAGAAGAATTGAAAAAATTCATGGAAACAAACGATGATGAAAACACAATGGTTCAAAATCTGTGGGACACAGCAAATGCAGTCCTGAGAGGAAAATATATAGCGGTACAAGGCTTTCTCAAGAAACAAGAAAGGTCTCAAGTACACAACCTAACCCTACACCTAAAGGAGCTGGAGAAAGAACAAGAAAGAAACCCTAAACCCAGCAGGAGAAGAGAAATCATAAAGATCAGAGCAGAAATCAATGAAATAGAAACAAAAAAAACAATAGAACAAATCAACGAAACTAGGAGCTGGTTCTTTGAAAGAATTAATAAGACTGATAAACCCCTGGCCAGACTTATCAAAAAGAAAAGAGAAAGGACCCAAATAAATAAAATCATGAATGAAAGAGGAGAGATCACAACTAACACCAAAGAAATATAGACAATTATAAGAACATACTATGAGCAACTCTACGCCAACAAATTTGACAATCTGGAAGAAATGGACACATTCCTAGAGACATATAAACTACCACAACTGAACCAGGAAGAAATAGAAAGCCTGAACAGACCCATAACCAGTAAGGAGATTGAAACAGTCATCAAAAATCTCCAAACAAACAAAAGCCCAGGGCCAGATGGCTTCCCGGGGGAATTCTACCAAACATTTAAAGAAGAACTAATTCCTATTCTCCTGAAACTGTTCCAAAAAATAGAAATGGAAGGAAAACTTCCAAACTCATTTTATGAGGCCAGCATCACCTTGATCCCAAAACCAGACAAGGATCCCATCAAAAAAGAGAACTACAGACCAATATCCTTGATGAACACAGATGCGAAAATTCTCACCAAAATACTAGCCAATAGGATTCAACAGTACATTAAAAGGATTATTCACCACGACCAAGTGGGATTTATTCCAGGGCTGCAAGGTTGGTTCAACATCCGCAAATCAATCAATGTGATACAACACATTAATAAAAGAAAGAACAAGAACCATATGATACTCTCCATAGATGCTGAAAAAGCATTTGACAAAGTACAGCATCCCTTCCTGATCAAAACTCTTCAAAGTGTAGGGATAGAGGGCACATACCTCAATATTATCAAAGCCATCTATGAAAAACCCACCGCAAATATCATTCTCAATGGAGAAAAACTGAAAGCTTTTCCGCTAAGGTCAGGAACACGGCAGGGATGTCCGTTATCACCACTGCTATTCAACATAGTACTAGAAGTCCTAGCCTCAGCAATCAGACAACAAAAGGAAATTAAAGGCATCCAAATCGGCAAAGAAGAAGTCAAACTATCACTCTTCGCAGATGATATGATACTATATGTGGAAAACCCAAAAGACTCCACTCCAAAACTGCT